>NC_044509.1:13232365-13344865 GCF_902362185.1 Chanos chanos
AATAAAACAGGCTAATTGTTTTTTTTTTAAGCGTGTTCCCCAAGATCCTTCCACGCTTTTCTGTGTATGTTGCGTTTTTCCTTCTCCTTCTTACTCATAAGAAATGCTTTGCTTTTCTTTTCTTTTTTTTTCACTCTCTCTCCCTTTCGTTTTCTCACCGCAGAAGGACATGGCTCTGAAGCCGCAGGATCGGAGGGAGAGCCAGGCGGGACCCCAGCACAAGAAGAGGCCCAGTCGAGTCCCCAACGGCTTCAGCCTGGAGCCGCGCAAGGAGCGGCTAAACCACAACCACAACCACCAGCACTCGGACCAGGAGAACAACCCACGCCTCGCCCATTC
Source organism: Chanos chanos (assembly GCF_902362185.1). NCBI lineage: Eukaryota > Metazoa > Chordata > Actinopteri > Gonorynchiformes > Chanidae > Chanos > Chanos chanos. Next base: position 13,232,705 of record NC_044509.1, read on the forward strand.
CCACAGCAAGAAGAAGAAGAAGAAGCATCTACAGAAGAGACAGAGGCTGGTGAGTGGTTCCCCGTCAATGGGGCCTTCCTTCTGCTTCGCGGCAGGGTCTGAATTAGCCTCACACAGCCACTCCGGTGAACACTTGCAGACAGAGACAAGCCTCATCCTTTCTTTCTTTCCTTTTCTTTCCATTTCTTTTCTTTTCTTTTTGTAGGAGTAGAACTAATAGTTTCGTTTCCAGGATAGTTTTTTTTTTTTTTGTCTTTTGTTCTGGTGGAGTTGACAAAAGGGTATTTTTGAATTGAGTTGTTTTAATTGGCTTAGTATCTGTGTAGTTACATTCAGACTCTCTGTGCAGTTTCTTGGATAAATAATTAATGAACTGCAAATGTTTTTTAGAGGCGGTGAAAACCGCAGGGGAATAAGAAAAAGAAGTCGGTGGTATGTTAAAAGAAATGTAACACAGTTGTCAACAAAGGGCTTGAGATCACATCAATCTCTCTTCCACTTTGGAGCCCAATAAAAGAAGTATAACAACCCAGCTCAATTAAACCCCAGCTCAGCGTGATTGGTTAATTGTGGATGATCATTAATTGTCTCTTTGGCTGCGTAAGATTCATTGCTGATCTAATCAGCGCAGTTAATTAATGTAACATCAGGTTTTGGAGACGGCTGCTCCTCTGCGGCTTTTTGCAATTAAAGTGTCTTTAAGAGGAGAGGGAGGTTTGTGAAGATGTGCGAAGAGCCTTATCATCTGTGGAGTGTACTGACAGTCTCCTCTCAGATTAGCAGCCTTCTAAGACCACTGATTAATAGTTTCATTAATAATGATGGATGCCAGGACATTTTAGGGGTGTGTGTGTGTGTGTATGTGTGTGTGTGCATATACATACATATATATATATATATATATATATATATATATATATATATATGTATGTATATATGCAGAGACTCTCTTGTGTCTTCTGCTAATTTAATTAGTCATTGTGTGGTGATGTTCATGTTGCTGAGCAGTAGGTGGGAACGGGTCCACACACTGTGTGTGTGTGTGTGTGTGTGTACACGTGTATGTATGTTTATTGTGCTAATTGAATTGGTGGCTGTGTCATGGTGTTGATGTGCTGAAGCGTATTGTGTAGAGGAGGAGGAGGGGGAGGGGGTGTCCTCACCATTCCGCTGCTGTTACTAATGAGTATTTATGGCACATTGACACAGAGGTGTCACTGCTACTGCTACAGTGACTATCAGCTACCACTCACGCATACACACTCACATACACACACACACACACACACACACAGACACACACACACACACAGAGAGAGAGAAAGAGGGGTCATCATTTGTAGCTGTCACAGCTCAGCGTGAGGGTCGCCCAAGCTTGAGAGAGTTCATCGTTTGTGTGTGTGTGTGTGTGTGTGTGTACTATTTTAGCTTGATTAAAGAACAATCCATCTTTGCCAAACCAACTCTGAGGAAAGTACTTGTTCATAAATACTAAGCTTTTGTCTAACAATAAATTATATGTACCAGACCAATGCCATATCATATTACACCATATATGATTCTTTGCATTGGGCCTCAAAGAATCAGGTTCGCTCACTGTGTTCTTAGTCATAGTAACATCAGATTATAGACAAAATATGAAACATCTCTTTATTCTTGTAGTAATCTCTGTGTGTGTATATGTATCTGTGTGTGTGTTTGTGTGTGTGTATGCATGTGTGTGTGTGTGTGTCCATGGGTTGCTAATGACTCTTCCTGTTTTAGCTGGGAGCACACTGTGCCCTGTGCCCCTGCTTTTGCCCTTGTGTGATGGGCAGATGGTTCCATCTTCTAATCTCAAGCTGGTCTGGCACTGGTAATTGCGTCATGTTGGAGGTGACTTGAGGGGTGTGTGTGTGTGTGTGTGTTTGTCTTTGTGTGTGTGTGTGCAAGTGTGTGTAAATGTACGTGTGTTTGTGGCACAGAGAAAGTAAGCCCAGCAGATGGATCCTATTCTCTCCGTGCTGAGTGGTAGTCAGAGGAGAGCTGACAGTAACCTCGATGACAAGTGATACACAAAGTGGTGTTTATGGTTTGGGCTTTAAGGACCCTTGGCAGGTCCTTTCCATTGTCCTGAGTGGCTGTCTACAGTAGAGCCTGTTCTCAGGCTGTCCATTTTAGAAAAAACAAGTGTCATTTTTACACGGAGCCCAGCAGAGAGCTTAGAGTGGAGGGTTCACTCAACTACGGTTACGGTTCACACTGAAGAATGAAAAATATGTACAGTACTAAACCATCACTTCAGTTATGTTCGAATGACCCGTGCTGACCAGAAAGAACTTGACAGCTTTGTTTATACACGTGGTCAAAAAACTTAAAAAACGCTTATGAGATGATGACATTTGCCTTGTATTGCTACATGTTGAAATGGGGGGGGGGGGGGGGGGGGGGCTAATATTAAATGGTATCTAATCATACTTTGGCAGGCAGGCTGAAATACCGTTTGTTTTTGTTCTTGAAATGCCATTGTCAAACCACGAGCTGTCATATCTTTCATGTCTATTTCAGTTTTTTCAGTCTGTGAATTGCATAGCGTTATAACTTCGGTGTCCTTGGTAAGAGTAGAAATGGGGGAAAAAAAAAATAAAAAAATAAAAAAGCAAAGTTATCATGAATCAGCTCTCAAAGAATAAAAAAAGTCACTTTGTTCTCTGCCCACCAGAAGGTCGGCTTTCCTCCGCGTGGTTCATCCGCGGTTTAATTCTCCATTAGTTTGGTCCTTGTCTGAAGGAATTGGCCCTTTATCGAGGTAGAATGACCTCTTCAAAATGTGAAGAGGGAACGTGTATGTGTGTGTGTGTGTGTGTGTGTGTGTGTGTGTGTGAGAGTGAGAGGGTGAGAAAAAGATTTTGTTGAGGGGAGGGGGGGAATGAAAACGTGTGCCGACCTCTTCGCGGAACCCACAGGTTTGCAGAAAACATTCTCTCTATATCTCTGGCATTGATCCAACGTAATGTAACTGAAGATACTGCGGACTGCAGCGGGAGAAAAAACAGCACGCCCGTAGAATCTGAGATGCTTCTAACATATCACTTCTCTCTACACTGTCACAAGGCCTTCACCCTCAGAGCTTCGAGTCCTTCCGGCGCTGTGGTAGCTAGAGCGTACAGAACATTTCGCTGAAGCTATTTCTCATGTTTTTGTTTTTTTTTTTTCACTAGTAGTTCATCATCACTGCAAATTATTGCCCCTGCAGTTTGTCAAGTATTTTATTTTTCATTGCATCGCATTTGACTGTCTGCCTTTTGTCTACTCTACTTGATAATGAGGAAGGATTGGCTTCATGGTTAATTTCAGCGTTGCTTAAGGACATAGGATGTGCGTCACGGCTAATTTGGATTGGTTTTTTTTTTTTTTTTTTAACTTAAATGTTGTCTGAGTGAATATGGCTCCAGGCTATATCTTATCAGTGAGCTTTAAGACCGAACTACAGCAATTTTCTCCTCGTCCAGACATTTCTCTTTATTTCCCTGAAGCACTAGGGTGAACAATTACAGTATCTGCCTTATTAGAGCCAGCGTTGGATTGCCGTGTAGAGCTACGTGTTTTCTCTCCGTGTAAAGCCGCTTGGGTTTATAAGTGTAAGATAACCAACATCTGACTGTAAAACAAATCTAGCAATTTCTACCGGTCTCAGAGGATCATAGCTTAGCCTCTGAGAATGTATGTATTAGAATATCTAAAAGAACTGAGCTTTGCTAGGGCCTGTTCTTTTAATCAAAAAAAAAAAAAAAAGAGAAACATTTTCCAAAAGCTTATTTCATTTTTGGAGATCGTCTGTTTTTTTTTGTTTTGGTTTGTTTTTTTTTTCCTTCTGCTGACATTTGATAGAGCCTCCCGACTCTCGGTCTTGCGCTCTCGCCGCGCGCGAGGGCCGCGGACGGCGGTTCCCGGCCCTGTGCGCTAGCGTCTGTGCGTCATCTAAATGGCGAGCAAGCATCAGGACCCGCGACGAGGGGCGGCTTTTGTTGTTCCGTGTGGGTGAGCGGTGCCTCGAACAACGGCCCGCTGCGAGGCCCATCTGGCCCAGCCACACAAACCTTAGGTGTACGCTGGCCCTGCCGCTGGGAGCTGTGTTTCTCTGTTACCGTGGAGATGTGTACGCGGCGTGACTCCGCTGAAAGGGACAGAGGGGCTGTGTTGTTCCAGTCGGCAGGTCTCCACTTTTCAGCCTGATCACTACACCCGTCTGCCTGGCAGAATTGCAAGGGTCGGTGTGACTGTGTCCGCTGTCACTCAAACACAGTGAGAGAGCTTTACACATTACCTGTGTACGCTGGCTGAAATCCACGCTAACAATCCTAACAATTTAACAATCCTTTCTCAAATACTGTAGACGCGCAAACACGCGAGCACACACACACACACACACATGCACGTACACACACTCTTTTGCGCGTGCAAACACACACACACACACACACACACACATGCACTCTTTTGTGCAAGCACACCCACACACACACGCACGCACTCTTTCGCACGCACACACAAACACAGGCACGCGCACACACACACACACACACACACATGCAAAGACAGTAACTTCAAGATTAGCAGTAAATCTAAGGCTGCTGGCTGAACAAAGAGGCGGTATGGTTGAGATATAGCAGATGTCAGTCTCTGTGAGAGAGTGAGTGAGTGATGGCGTCTCTATGTTGCTCTCCATCTGGGCGGGCGAGGCTGACTCAGGCTGATCATGTTTTGACAGCTCCACATCCACGGGTCTTACTTCTGTGTACTCTAAAGAGCTGTCAACCAGCTATAGCTTCCCCCAAAACCTGTCGGACGCTCCACGACCATCTCAATTTGTAACAGAGCGTCTGAGGACAGCATAGCTCAGTGACACAAAAAACCTGCTATTTTTTCCTTTTTTTTTTCTTTTCGCGGCCTAGATGTATTCTAGTTTTTTTTTTCCCCCCTTAAACATGTTGTCCTTAAGAGACTCCTTTTAAGCTCTAGATTAATAAGGGTTTTGTCAGATGAAATCTTTTCTCAGATGAAATCTTTTCTCAGATGGGATCTTTTCTCCAGTGGAATCTTTGCTTTAGAATCTGGGCCAACCACCTAATGTAAACAAACTTATGGGAGCAGTCAAGCGTTGACATTGAGAGAAATACCACACACACACACACAAACACACACACACACACACACTCTCTCTCTCTCTCTCTCTCTCTCTCGCTCTTAAACACACGCACACACTCTCTCTCTCTCTCTCTCTCTCTCTCTCTCTCTCTCTCTCAAACACACACACACACACACACACACACACACACACACACACACACACACACACACACACACAGAGAAAGGCTACATCTATATGTGGTTCACAGTAAGTTATTGTGCATTACATATTTGTTATATGTTACGTATGTCAGTGTATATGACATATTTGTAATGTTTTAGAGTGGTAGGAGTAGGTGTCAGTGTTTGAGGACGATTTCCTCATTGGAAGCACCCCTGCTTAAATTAAGACCTTTCACCTCTCTTCCTTCCTCTTTGTGTTCCTCTCTTCTAATGCAGCCTTACTGTCACTGTGGAGATGTGTATGTGTGCCATTTGAATTGAATTTTTAAAAATGTAATAAAATGAAACTTAGTTCTTCAGTTCTTTAGTTCTTGGTTTTTTTTTGCTCAGTTGAATTTACCCCTGATTGTCACCTAGGCTTTGAATACTTTCCACCACAGCTGTCATTTTGTCTGTTACTCAGTTGTGGTGCTGTGTAATGCTTTGTAATGCTGACCGATCAATGCTGTTGAGTGTGTGTGCTTGTGTGTGTGTGTGTGCGCGTGTGCGTGTGTGTGCTATCTGATGGAATGACTGCTGTATTGCTCTATCATTGACTTTAGCGCTCACTTGCTAGCACTGATGTAATGCCTGCTTCCAGGATTTTTTTTTATATTTTTTGTTTTATGGGAGGAGGGGCTGGTGGTAGAGCTACTCCCTCCTCAGAAAGCCCTTTGACATTTGACAAGTCTGGGCCACGTCGTTTAATCAAACTGATCTTTTAACTCATATCCCTCTTCTTGCCCTTTTTCTCTTCCTAACCTTTTTTGAAGTGTAGTTTTTTTGTAAGCGATGGAGGATATTGGCTAGGAGTTGAACTTGAGAACTTGAATCTTAATAAGAGTCATTAGTATGATATTAGCTTTACATTAGCAGTGTGAGGGGGGGGGGGGGGGGGGGGGGGGGTTTGCTGTCAGCATAAGCGGCCCGATCCTTTCGGATGAGCTCGTTAGGCACCCGTTTTGTCCAGGGGCGAGCCGACAGGCCTTTTCTAACACGAGGCCCTCCAGAGCTGTCACTCCGGCGAGGGCCAGACAGTCAATTTGCTGAAATTAAGAGCGTGCACTTAAAGCGAGCCTCCTAACGCATAAGCCAGAGCACCATGCTGCCTGTCAATCACATCCACGCTGCTAGCCAAGTTAAAGAGCCCATAATCAGAGCTTTCAACCACTGCTTGCTCTCACTCTCTCTCTCTCTCTCTGTCTTTCTCTCACCCTCTAATAACACAACACCTCTCTCTCTCTCGCTCTCTCTCTCTCTCTCTCTCTCTCTCTCTCTCTCATCCATTCTAATAGCACAGCACCTCTCTCTCTCTTTCTCATGATTCTTCTAATATACACACTCTCACACACACATACATGATGTAGGTAGTGTCTCAAAAGACATAAGTGGATATAATTTGTTTTTAACCTGCCAGACATTCTCGTCATGCAGAGGTCTAAGCGGAGGGAAAATCACTCTGACTTGACAAAAAAAAAAAAAGAGAGAGAGAGAGAGAGAGAGAGAAAGAGAGGGAAAAATCCCTGTTGTCGTTACCATGCCATTAGCAGTTAATGTGTGAAATCCCTTGCACGTCTGGACTGCAGACTGACCCTGTAATGGACCACCTGGGCTGTAGCCATGCTGGGGTGTGCTCCCTCAGAAACGCCAGTTTTCCAGCCAGAGTAATAAGCTTTAATCAGGATCATAATTACCATGACCCCCCCCCCCCCCCCCCCCCCCCCCCCCCCCCCCCCCCCCCCCCCCCCCCCCACCCAGCACACACACACACACACACACACCGTCTTCTTGCACCTCTGAACCATGGGACTGGTTAACATAAATCAGTGTTGGACTGATTAATATAAATCAGTATCGGACTGGTTAACATAAATCAGTGTTGCACTGGTTAACATAAATCAGTGTTGGACTGGTTAATATAAATCAGTATCGGACTGGTTAACATAAATCAGTGTTGCACTGGTTAACATAAATCAGTATTTGACTGCTTAATATGAGTCAGTAGTGGACTGGTTAACATAAATCAGTATTGGACTGGTTAACATAAATCAGTATTGCACTGGTTAACATAAATCAGTATTTGACTGCTTAATATAAGTCAGTATTGGACTGATTAACATAAATCAGTATTGGACTGATTAACACAAATCAGTATTGGACTGGTTAACATAAATCAGTATTGGACTGGTTAACATAAATCAGTAGTGGACTGGTTAACATAAATCAGTATTGGACAGGTTAACATAAATCAGTATTGGACTGGTTAACATAAATCAGTATTGCACTGGTTAATATAAATCAGTATTTGACTGCTTAATATAAGTCAGTAGCGGACTGGTTAACATAAATCAGTATTGGACTGATTAACACAAATCAGTAGTGGATTGGTTAACAGAACACAGTATGGGATGTTAATTCTGCAGTCACTGTAGAAGTGGAATGATTTTGTAAGCTTGTGGGTATGATTGAGTGTGCATTGCTCTGTGTGTGTGTGTGTGTGTGTCTGTGGGTTGCTAATGACTCTTCCTGTTTTAGCCAGGAGTGCACGGTGCCCTGCGCCCCCCCCCCCCCTTGCCCTTGTGTGATGGGTGTGTGTGTGTGTGTGTGTTCATGTGTGTCTGTGTGTATGCATATGTGCATGTGTGTGTGTGTGTTTGTGCGGACATGTGCGTGTACATGTTTGTGTGCATACAAGCATGCGTGTGCGGGCATGTGTGCGGGTGAGCATGTGTGCGTGTACGTGTGTGTGTATATGTACAGTAGTGCCTGTGTATATGTTTCTGTGTGCATGTGTATCGTCTGTATGAATGTGTGCGTGTGTGTGTGTGTGTGTGTACTCGGGGCTGAGGGAGTAAGGGTGAAGAAAAGTGTGAAGTGTTTAAGAGAGTGTGGTGAACAGCGGCGAGTGAAAAGTGGGTTGACCTCACTATTCCTGGCCTCCTGCCTTTGATCCGCTTTTACTCTGACTGAACTCACTTCGCTGTTTTCTGCCTCACTGTATAATGAGAACTCTCACCACCGGGAGCAACCAGATTCATTGGAAAGTCTCATCTCCTGTCTGTTTTAAGTTTCCTTATCACACTTGACTCAAAGCCAACTGTTCCTGCTTGCTTGTTTACGCTACAGAAAAGACTAGATGCTAACATTTTTTTTTAATCTTTTTTGGGGGGGGGGGGGGGTGTTGTGGGGGATATTTAATTACGCAACAAGCTTGTGGATAAAGTGTTACGGCCAGTGAACAAGTCTTAACGTTTCTCCTCACTTAGGGTGAGGCATGGAGCTGAAGGAAGGGGTATATTTTGCTTCTCTTTTTTTTTTTCCCCCCGCCCGATCTAACCCAGCTGGGCTGTGTCCTGTTCCGCTCTGTTGACGTGTTATGGAGAGAAAGCAAGACTGGAAGGCTCCTTTACTGAGTGACCCTTTGACACACTCTATTAAACATGTAGCAGTTTGACACACTATAGCTGCATGAGGGGGACGACTCACTGAAAGAACCAACACACACATGCACACACACACACACGCACACACACACACACACACACACACACGAAAAGACCCACATTGTTTTCTGATATTACATCCCTCTTTTTACTCTATAATTTATCTTTGTCCAAGCTTAACATTCTGTAAAATAAATCAATGCAGTACTATAGGGTAATGTCCCAGCAGTGTGTGGGGAAGAATGGAAAGGTCAAATGGAGTCTGTGTGTCAGACGTCATGGCGGAGGAACTCTCTGAAGTTGTCAGCACGGGCTCTTTGAAACCAAATCACGCTTATGGTTAAGCTTTAAAATGTCATGCATGCACAGGGCGTTGACAAAACAATACGGAGAGGTTTGAACAGTATGTGGATATATGTTAGCTAGTTTGGAAGTTGGCTGTGTTTTAGGCTCAGAACGCCTTGAGATGTTTAGAGCATATGAGTTAACCAGTCAAGGCTGGGTCATCTTGTGGACTGAGAACACATTGAATCTTTAAGGGAGATTTATTGACTAGTTTAGAGTGGGTTGTCTTTGGCCTCAGAGCAGCTTCAGTCATTTATGGAATACTGTTATGACTTTTGGAGATTATGGAGTTGGAAGTCTTTTGTTCACTCTATGCTCCAGAACCTTCTATAAACATTAGGTAATGCTGAAATATGGTGATTGGAGGACTAATGGAAGTTATTTGACTTGATTTTTGCGTTCACGAAACCTCTCCCAAATTGGTTTAGCAGTGTGTATCAGGACATTAATCATGCTTAATATCTGAGAATAGCCAGTTTGGGTTGGAAGCTTCCTTTGGTTTTTAATCAAACAAGAACCCGTCTAAATTTCATTAAAAAAAAGGAATAAAAGACCACTCATTAGATCATTTTGCTTTCTTCTCATTCACACAAACCCATATTTTGTGTTCATGCACAAAGCTTCTTTTATCCCATCCAAATTGTGGAAAACAGAATGTGAACCACCGAGATGAAGTATGTCACTTGGCATGGACACAGGTTTGACATTGATGGTAAGCAGCCTCTGATAATGGAATCGAAAGCCTTTTTGGAATCAGTGTGAAGCTGTGTTTCACCTGATGAAATTATGATTTGCTCAGAATTGTGTTTCCAAACCACATCCCAGTTTTTTATCACACATCCATCTGGTTATATCAGACAGTGTAGTGACAGTGATGTTACGGCTTCATTCAGTGTTATTTTTGAAGGTCTCTCTTTGTGTCTCTCTCCTCGCCTGATCTTGCGTGCCAGACCGGTCCGGACCACATCCAGACCGGTCCAGACCACATCCAGCCGGTAGCCTCAACAGGCTTGAACGTGCCAAGGCCCAGCTCTGCCAGAAACACAACACAGGCTCTCATAGAGGAAGGTTGGGCTGGCCTTGACAGGATGAAGTCTGTAAAACACACACACACACACACACACACACACAGAGGATTCAGGCAGGAAACTGGTTAACATAAATCCTGCAGCCACTGGCTCCATAGATTCTTCTAGAAGCTCTCTTGTGCATTGTGGAGGAATATCTGGGAAGGCATTTTCAGCTCTCTCTCTCTCTCTCTCTCTCTCTCCACACATTATATTCACAGCCATCAACATTCAGGCCAGAGGAAAAAAACAAAGACTCTCAAAAATGTTCCTCTTTTTTCCGAGTAAACTCATTTTCTTTGATAGTGTCTATTTCTCCCTCTTTTTTTTTCTTATTACGATATCTAGATTTCAAATGATTTGTCTCTAATGTCTACCCTGATAGTAATTGAATAGCTCTAGAGATGCTAAATTGACTGGAACAGTTGGGAGAAGAACGTCTGTTAATATGACTTATGGTTTTACTGATAAGACCACTCATGACTCCAGTACCACTGTTTTGTGTCAGCTCATGGCTAATTAGCTGTAATGTAATCCCCACTCATCACACCAGACCAGAGCTGCCTATGTAGCACATCTCTCAAGAAAATACTGAGAAGGGTTTTTTTTTAATGAAGTTGTATACTGTAAATATGTTTTTTGTGTATGTGTGTGTTTAGTTGTGTTTTGGTTGTCAGTGTGAGGACTCAAGGTTGAGTGCTTTGTCTTTAATGGAATAAATGCGTGTTTTGTTGCGTCCCTTTGTCACGCTGTCACGGCCCCTCACCGTCTTGCAGAAGGAGGTCAGGAACGCACTGATTCGGCACTGCTGTTTTTGTTATGGTCCATTGTTGGCAGATTAAGCCTAATCTCCTCGGGCAGGATTTGCCAAGCGCTGTCAGGTGCTGTGTACTCCACACTGTTGTCTACTGCCTTAGAACCTCTCTCTCTCTTTCCCTTTCCCTTTCTGTCTCTCTCTCTCTCTCTCTCTCTCTCCCTCTCCCTCTCCCTCTCTCCAGTTTTACACACCCCCTCAGGTCTCAGTCTTTGCATCTGAAAACTCCCAAAGCTTAAGAAAAAACAGGCGGTTTTCTCAAGATAGTCACCTGTAGGGGAGGAGAAGAAACCAGATGCGTTTTTTTTTTTTTTTTTTTTTAATTTTACCCTTGGGGTTAAGGCTGTCCAGCGTTTAACAGACCTCACCGGGCCTGCTTATCATCAGAGAACAGGCAATGAAATGTTCAGTACGTCTCATTATGTCCCCCCAGATCTGAATGCTTCAGATAGCCAGGCCGATGCACGGGAAGAAGCGATTGTCGCAGTAGGTGAACCGATGAGTAATCTGTCCCTTTTTTTTTTTTTTCCAATCCTTTCTTTGGCATTGCGTTTCTTATGTACATAGCAGTGGCCTTATCTTATAGGATTCCAAGGATCAAAGCTGCGTCTTTGTCTTGTTCTTTTCTTTTCTTTTCTTTTTTTTTTTTTTAATCCCTTGGCCAGTGTCTTTTGAGGATGTGTGAGCACGCGAGAGGAGGTTCTAAGGCCTTCGTCCTCACGTCCTCATGTGCTGTTTGACTGACTGACTGACTGTACTTAAGTCCAGTAATGTTTGATAAGCCCTGGAGCTCTATGTGGACTGACAGAGCTGCTAAACTGAGTGTGGCTTTGTATGGAAGCTGAAGACCAAGAACAGGGCGTGCATTGTTTGTGGTGTGGTATTTATGTAGACTCTGCAGAATACTGCACAATGAGCTTTTCTCTCTCTCTCTCTCTCTCTCTCTCTCTCTCTCTCTGTCTCTTGCTCTTTCTCTCTCTCTCTCTCTCTCTCTCTCCCTCTCTGAGTGCTCCTCAAAAGCCATTCCAAACACTTAAATAATATTTTTACGCTCAGATTAGAAGTGGCTTCGCAGAGGAGTGTGTTGTAGACTGAAAGTGAGGAAGTCCTCATAAGATTTGCAGTGGGATGCGCTTTAATAGCAAGTTGTTCTTGGAGTTCCTTGAAACACGTGAGAACACTAGGGTATGACTTAGGGAGCTGACACTGAGGATTAAATAAAATTTGGCTTTTCCTTTGTGCAGACCTACAGACACATTGTTTGAGAGTTTTTCCCCCCACCTTTCTTTCTTTCTTTCTTTCTTTCTTTCTTTCTTTCTTTCTTTCTTTCTTTCTTTCTTTCTTTCTTTCTTTCTTTCTTTCTTTCTTTCTTTTTTTAACATCTGTAGGTACACCCTGCTTCCAGGCATTGAAATGGTTGCATAATTCATGGTCTAGTTATTATTTATCACATATTGCATTTATGTTACATAATGTACAGATCTCTCGTGGTGTTATTTTTTTTTTCTACCCACCCCTCCCCAAACTCCTCACTCTACAGCACAGAGCTGTTGGACTGAAATGGACTGACGCCACAGTGTTCCTTCAGCGCCCCCCCCCCCCCCACCCCCCCCCCCCCCCCCCCCCCCCCCCCCCCCCCCCCCCCCCCGTTTTTTTCTTTCTTCTTTCTAAGTGCTCTGTGTGTATGTGTGTGTATTGTGAAGCAGGCTGCTGTTGCACCTTTAGCCAGTGGCCCTGGAGGCCGTAAGAGAGGTGGATGTTGTGTAGCCTTCAGCTGAATCCTTTAAGCACTAACCTGAAGTACAGCAGGGGGCTTTGCTGTGCCTCTCAGACACACACCGCTAAAGATACGGTATTGATCATGTGACTTTGCCATCGTACTGTAGAGTAACACCGGCACTACAGGGGATCTACAAGACAGAGGGAGAGTGAGAGAGAGAGGGAGAGAGACAGGGAGAGGGAGAGAGAGAGGGAGAGGGAGAGGTGGAGGAGTTGGATATAAAAGGAAAGATTGGTAGAAGAGGGTGTCGTTGCGTAGAGAGAAAGGGTAGTGTGAGGGGTGGAGATGTGGTTGGGCAGTGTTAGAGGGAGTACCAAGGGAAAGAACAGAGGAGCTATAGATAGAGAGATAGAAAGCAGGGCAAAGAGTTTTTATTGTAAGACCATATTGAAGAGGGGTGTTATTTCATGACCAGTTCTCGCTCCACGCCGAGGACTGTACATTTCCCGCATCTACCGAAGGCTTAACTGCCTGTAGGAATGTCATTTCGGGGTTTTTTTGGGGGGGAGGGGAGGATATTTTAAATGTACTGATCACCGTCAGGCCCAAATGTATCATGTCTAAACGAGCAGACCCATGACTAAGGGCAGTTTCCATTTTCCTCCATACATCTGCTATGGCACAGAGCTGACAGATGGAAGTTTGACTCCTGCCACCCTGGGGGTTCGACAGACCCGCTCTCTCTTCAGACGGCCCTGTGGGCCCGAGATGCCGTGGGGGGGGGAGGTGGGGGTTGAATAGGTGGCAGACTTGCCCTGTTTGAGCTGGCAGCGGTAATAATGGAAGCAGGTATCCGTGTCTGCTGGATAAAAAAACACCCAGCTCTCTGACTGTGGAGAGAGGGGAAGCACTAGGCCCGGCCTCAGGTCCCTTGCTGTATTTTCGGCTCGCTGTGGTACTGCTGGCAGACTAACTAACACCACCCTGCTCTAGTGGTTCACCATGGTGATCGACAGAAATTGCACCTAGCTGCTGTTCGCGTCTCTGGCCGTTAAAAACACCTTTTACGACTTGTATGCTTAAGTTAACGTTGGTTTTGCATTTCCCACAACACATGATAGTTGTAGTTGTTTTATTTTTTTTTTTATATGGAAGGATATAGGCGTATAAAATAAATAGGGAGACTGAAACGTTTCTGGTGCATTCTGTGGTCTTTTAATCCGTCCTTTAGATTTCCACCATCTCCAGAATTGAGTTGCTTTGATAAAGATGGTTTGGGTTGCCTGGGGGAGGAAGTTATAAATCTTTTCCTCCTCAGTGTGGACTGAAAAACATCCCTCTAGCAGAGAGTGCCTGGCCCACGCTATATTGATTCTCTTTTATTTCAGTTTGTTTTTCTTGCTGGCCGGTAACAGTAATAATTGAGTTTCTGACATTCGTTTTTCTTCTCTCTCTCTCTTTCTCTCTCTCTCTCTCTTTCTCTCTCTCTTTTTCTCAGCAGCTGACTAAGACACTGTTCTATGGTTTCTCTTCTCTTCATGGCCAGAGTCTGTAGAGAAAGGCGTGTTTCCAAATTCATAACCTCAAATTTCCTCATAAATCATACGAAATCTACAGCCATCTAAACAGATTTAGAATAGTGCTGTTAAGTACACACACACACTCACATGTTCGAATCAGAATGTCCTTGTGAGATTCTTCTGAAGAAGGAGAAAAAAAAAAAGAGTTCAAACCAGATGTTTGGTATTGTGAACTATGAAGTCCATCTGACCTAAATTAGAATAGTGAATTTATTGGGATCTTAAGGAGATGACTCTTGCTCGTGATTTAAGTGGTATTTTGGCACCCCCTGGTGACTACCTTGCAGAATGCGGCAGATAAAATTTGATTCTAACACAAAGGGGCAGGCTGACAGCAGTTCTCTTTCATGAGGCATAAAAAAAAAACAGGATCTGTTCTGTTTCTGTAGCTATTTACAACACAACGCGTTAGTGTCATGTAAGACAGCTTGCTCTCTCACTTGAACTTAATATTGTTTCTTTAGAGAATAAACACACATATAGCATTTTTACACGTACATGCACATCCTTTGGTTTTTTTATTTTTCTGGTATACTTTGAGTTTGAGATTATTAACGGTGTTTATAATCCGTTATTCTCCTTTTATCACTCTTTTAATGCGTTTCCCCATCTTGAATGCGGACCTGCTGAGAGGCTGTGAGTTTCAGATGAAGTGGCTGTCGACAGTAATACTCTCTGTGGCTAAGCATCGTCAGTTAGCTTTAACAGCAGCCTGTAGCCTGTCTCCCCACACGCTGTTCCGACCATAAGCCCTGTCCCTGAACGCAGAGGGAGACGCTCTGGACTGACTCCTGCCTGTTAGAGCCCCTGTGGAAGTGGCCTTAAAGAGAGGTTGTGGGTTAATGACAGATTCCATCCACTCTGGGCTTAAACAGCTGACTTTGAGTTGAGCGACTGCACCTGCTCTCTCCCAGTCATGTCATTTTTCTCTCTCTCTCTCTCTCTCTCTCTCTGTCTCTCTCTCTCTCTCTCACTCTCCCCTTCTCTATCTCTCTCTCTCCCTCTCTCCTAATTTCTACAGAGGCACAGAACACCTCCCTTTATGTGAGGTCATAGAAGTCTTGGCCTTTACAGTACTCCCTGCTATGGGTCAGCCTCCTCTTTAGGGGATAACCTATATTAAGAGGGTCACTAAGTCACCTCTTGTGAGAAATATTAAAATTATCAACTGAAAATGGCAATCAATGGTACAGTCTATGAAAAGAGCAACTCAGCAGCCAGTCTCAGGTGACTACCACTTTGATAAGAAGAGTTAGATATGTCATGAAACAGTAACACTATATGAAGTTACAGTTGGTGTGGGGGCCTCTTGATTTGTTATTCTCTGGCGGTGAACTGTATGTGGAATACTGTACTGTAGTAACAGTAACATGCGCATGCTGATTTCTTCACAGTGGAACACTGATTACTATTGTCTAGTATGGAGACTGATTCCTTTGGAGTGTGTGACCTGGTCAGACAGGACTCATTAAGATGAGTCCTGACCCTTTTAGTGTAGTTTTCTCCCTTCCTTAGACGCTCTCGGTAAACTCCTAAGAGATGCACCAGCCCACACAAGCCTTGCATCGCAAAAGACGTGCTACAGAAACACAGAGTTAAGTGTGTGTGTGTGCACGCGCGCACTAGCTGAGAGTGTGTGAGTGTTTACATTGGAGCGGTGGGTCTGGGTAGTATGAAACAGACAGACATATACTGAACTGCGTGTATAGGGCTTTCTCTCTTTCATTTCTGATCCTCAGGTACTGTCCTTTACCACACACACACACACACACGCACACCCTGAGGCATCTCTCCTTTCCTCTCTCTTTCCTTAACCATCCCCTCCACCTCCTCCTCCCTCCTCCTCCTCCTCTTCCACCTCCTCAGCCTCCCAGATGCATTCGCCCTGTCAATGCTACATGTGTAGTTCGCAGGTTGCGATCAATAGCACTCTGATAGAGGCAGGTCTGCACGGACCAGTGTGCAGTTAGTTTGAGCTGTTGCTAAGGATCCGTGTGACGGCACGCACTCCATCTTCTCCTTTGTTACGCGTTCTTAATTCTGCCGTGGATTGCGGTAATGGAGGAGAAAAAATGAATTTCTGTCCATTATGTACTCTGAAAGCATTTGCGGTGATGTACCTGGAGCAGTTTTGTTTTCACCGTGGCATTTTGTTCTTACAGAGTCGCTTTATATGGACAGTACTATATCGCAAGTACATCATTTACTAAAGAAGTTACGTCGTTAAACAGTGTGTACAGCACTACTTTTATGGTTCACCGTGTCTTTATATGAAGATTTCCACATTAAAAGGCATATTTATGATGAGAAAAGTACCAATACAGATTTAGCATTTGCTCAAGATATTAAAGGTTCAAACAATGCGTGTAATCATTGGACGCTTCGCGTTCTGTGTTTTCGGTGAGAACTTCTACATCTGCGAAAGACATTAGCCGCGTTAGGTCGTTGACTGTTTCTCCTATCACCACACCTGTTTGCAGGTCACATGACGCCGCCCTTTTCCTGTCATGAACGGTGTCATTCATTTTTTTTTTTATTCTGTCCTGTGACGCAAATGAGCAGGATGTAAAACACGTGTGTTTTTAATACCGTAGCCGCATTATCTCCCTGCGCTTAGCGCAGTTCCACAGAGACTATAAATATCCAGGCATGTCACAGTGGGCTTTTCGTAAGGTATATCCTTCTATTTTCTCTGCTTGTATTGGACGACAGACCAGGTCTGTGCGCAGTTCAACCATGTTAACCCAATCCCATAATAAAAGAGGAGAACCAAATGCGGAATCAGACCGGCATTCCGTGAGACCTGTGGGTTTTGGGTTTTTGGACTAGCCATTGACTGGGTTGGGGTTTTTTTTGTTTTGTTTTGTTTTTTTTCTTTTCCTTTTTGGCATTTCCACTTTGGACTTGGACTCGGTTTCTCTCTGGACACGAATCGTTATTATTTTTTATGCGTTTCAGTCCTTGGCTTCCTCAGACGGACAGTTTGTTCTACAGATTGGTTGCTTGTGTATAATCCCCTGGACGTTCCTAATCCGCGTTTGATCCAGGAAAGTTGTCCAAAGCTATACAATTGGTCTGACAGATAGTCAGGGCTTTTATACACAGCAGTAGTTTGGCCTGAATGTTAGACTGCCGTGTTTTACAGAAAATTAATGTTAATGTAGTTGCATTCAGTATCCATTTATATTAATGTCTACTATTATTGTGTATTTCTACTGCATATATCTCTTTTGTACCATTTTTCATCCTCTTAAAGTTACATAATTTAAGTCCAGGAATGTCTGAAAGCCTTCCCTTTAGCCAGTCTAGCTTTGCTGAGCTGTTTCTGACTGGTGGAGATATTGAAAGGGGCTGGGGGGGGGGGGGGGGGGACTTTGAAGGTAATGTAGTACCCTGCTCTACTTGACCCCCCCAGGTCTCCTTTCCATCAGCCCGTGTGTTTTTCTTCAGCCCATCTCCTCTGGATTAATGGTCCAGACCTCCGCACCCCGCCACTCATATGGTTTCTGTTTGTGCGTTCGGAGATAACTTCAAACCTTTACTTTTTACGAACACCACAGTAAGAGTCTCCTGGCGGAGGTGGGTGTATAAATGGTGTGTGTTGCCGTGTGCATGTGTGTGTGTGTGTGTGTGTATTCGTGTGTGTATTCGTGTGTATGTGTGTGTGTATTCGTGTGTGTTTGTGTTTGTGTAACTGTGTTTGCGTGTATAATACATGCGCTCGCGGCATGTTATCACACTCTCTCCCAGAAGCGGCCTCCCCGGCGGCATGAACTCGTTTCATTATCGGCGTAATCGCGCTTAAACGGGTTCAACCATTTGACAGGCTAAGCTTTAGACGAGGAGCCCGCAGGTCACGGACTTCTCCATAGCTTAGACCTCCAACGCCCCCTTCCCCCCCTTGAAGCCCAATCAACTGTAGATGGACCTCCACTAACCTCTGATTAATGGTGTAGCAGGGGTCAGGAGAGCCCCCCCTCCCAAACACATCCTCTCTCCCACCCCCCAACCCCCGCTGTTGTGACTACTCTGATTGACCCTGACTCATCTCGACCCTCTCCAGCATCCCGACAGCCCGCCGGAATAATAAGCTTGTCCTCTGGAAAAAAAATAAACTGTCAACTTTACTCCAGGCCATATCTCATTTAATTAGAACCAGGGGCCCATGGGAGACACTTAGAGACCAATATGAAACTGGTGGCCAGCCAACGCTTCAACCTATCACCATCTAAGATAACACAGGGTTTTCCCCAATACTAAACCACTTCATGTCACAGTGTGCTGGCTGAGACCATACAAATTAGCTTTGTTTTGTATTGAAATATTGCATTCAATCCCATATAATACTGGTTATTCACTGTCGGACACTGCTTAACATCACAAGCCATATTATTATAGTTCATATATTATCACATATTTCAGTTAAATACAGTCCCACTCTGCCACAATACACATTACTTACAAAGCACACCGAATTGCACAAACCATAGCCCACACTTTATCACACTTAACACTTTGCATTAATTAAACACCACAGAGTTATCAGACAGTTTCACAACACATCAGCCAACACCAACCAGTCCTAAATTAGGACACAAACCACATCACATAGTATTCCACATATTACAAATAGATTTCAAATTACCACAGTGGGGGTGTTTGTGTGTGCACGTGTGTGTGAGTGTGCCTAACTGTTTAATTAAATGCCTGTCTCTTTTTCAGTTGTGTGATCTTTCGTTGCGCACACGCAAGGGTCGCCCCCCCCCCCACCCCCGCGCCCACCCCGTGGCTCTCTGTTCTCCACCCGCACCCAACCCCCCACCTCCATTCCTCAGCCTCTCATCTGTCGACAATTACGCTACGTTTATCTCTTTTTCCTCTCTTTCATCTGATCCTTTGCTCGCTAAAGAAAGACCAGCTGGGCTGGAACAGGAACAGGGGAGGTATGCGTGCGAATGTCGGGCCACTGAACGGCGTTTGGGGAGCGAGGGGATGGAGCTCTGGAGGGGGGGGGTTTGGCACCAGCCCACCGCGGCTGAAAATCATCGAAACGTGGAATTACAACCCCCCCATCACCACCACCTTTTTCTGAATCCAAGTCTTTCTTGCTGCTTGGTAAGGAGAAATGAGTTCCACATGAAGGCCTGTCATTGGCCATATTTTCCCCCTTTGCTCTAACGCTCTCCCAGCATCCCCTGCCTGCTTATTGTCTGTATATTGGGCCTCTGGGCTGCCTCTAGCGCCAAGCACCTGGCAAAACTCCCTCTCTCTCTTTCTCTCCCTCCCTCTCTTTCTCTCTCTCTCCCTCTTTCTCTCTCAGTCTCTCTGCAGTGCGTTGATGAGTGTATTCAACATGTTGTATAACCTGTAGAGAGATATTTCCATTATTTGTGTCACTGGAGAGCAATATAACCGTCTCTCAGAGGCCCGCAGGTGTGTTTAAAAACCCTAACAGCAGTGTATACTCTATCTGTGACTGATCAGTGAGAGAGAGAGAGAGTGAGAGAGTGATGGATGGTTCTTGGAGGCTTCGTGGAGTGAATTCCATGCCTGATTTGACGATAGCTTTTTTGGGGATGAGAATGAGTGGCAGTGGAGAGTAAGCGGCAGGCTCTTGAGCGGTCCCTGAGAGGAGAGGGCGTCTGGAGTAGAGATCAGAGAGAGAGAGAGAGAGAGAGCTGCCATGGGGCAGCGGGTCAGTCTTGCTACTCTGGAAGGTGAAGGGTATGAATGCAGTCCACTCAATACGTCGTCAAGAGAGAAGAGTGCTTCTCCTGGAATACACTCAGAGAACCATCCAAGCTCTTAGCACTTATAGCCCATTTAGACCTGCCAACCTTACACACACACACATACGCACACACATAGAGTTACATTATCATACTCACACACTGATATACGTACTCGATTTGTAGAACACCCACTTTGTTATATTTTGGACTCGTCTGGGAAGAGTTTTTGTTTAGGTATGTTTAACTTGTGAAATGCATTGTCGACCTGTCCACATCCTGTATACATCATGTAAATA
Organism: Chanos chanos; assembly: GCF_902362185.1. Taxonomy (NCBI): domain Eukaryota; kingdom Metazoa; phylum Chordata; class Actinopteri; order Gonorynchiformes; family Chanidae; genus Chanos; species Chanos chanos. Next base: position 13,253,033 of record NC_044509.1, read on the forward strand.
TATAATATATACGTATACGTGTGTGTGTGTATAAATATATATAAATATATGTGTGTGTGTGTGTGTGTGTGTGTACACATACATACACACACACATATATATATTGCTATATGTCCAGAGTGGCAAAATGGTATTCCGCTTCACACAGAAAAAGAGATTTATCTATCTCTCCATCTGTCTGTCTGTCTGTCTATCTACCTATCTAATAAGACTGAGATAAGACAGATCTCAGCGTGCGACCCAGGTCCGGAGCAGAGCTCATGTATAGCTATCTAAAGGGGCCTTCTCTTCCTCTGCGTTGGCCTCCTTATCGACTGTCTTTCGCACGCCTATTGATTTTACCATCCAGATAATGAGAAACGTTAGGAAACAAAGGATTACACCGCTGCAGGCTTCCCCGTGAAGCTCCATCAGGTATAACTGCATCAAACATCTCGAACTGGGCAGAATACAAGCCCTGATTTAAATTTCTTTGTGTGTATGTGCATGAGTGTGTGTGTGTGTGTGTGTGTGTTTGTGTATGTGTTTGTTTGTTTGTGCTTGTGTGTGGGTGTAAGTGTGTTTGTGTCTGTCTGTTTGTGCGTACTTGCGTGTTAGTTAGCACGTGTGTGTGTGTGTTTGTGTGTGTGTGTGTGTGTGAACGTGTGTGTTTGTTAGCACGTGTGTGTGTGTGTGTGTGTGTGCGCGCGCTTTGTTTATCTGTATGAGACCAAATGGGAGTCATCCGTGTTTGTCGGGACTAAACTTTACCCTTGTTATTTCGAAGCTCAGATTCAGTTCCCCAAAGCAGAGGAAATTCATCACAAGTCGTACGGTCGTATGACACTTGCTAAAAGCCCACGTCGGTGCTCCCAGCTCCGCCATCGTCTCCACACCACCAGCAAAGCCTCAAAGCCGCCTCCATCTCTCAGCATTAAGAGACCGTGGGAAGTAACTCAATTTTCTCAGTGTTTCTCTGTGTATAAGCACTGAAACAGAGCAGGCGTCTGAGTGTAGAACTCTCATGTTTGTGAACTCGTCTGCCTCTTCAGGCCTGGAATCCATGCGTAGCATAGCCCTGGCATACTATTATCCTACCATCAGAGAAAGGTTTTCCTCAATACCCACTGAGTGTGTGTGTGTGTGTGTGTGTTTAGGGGTGAGGAGGGTATCAGCAGATCTCTTTGTTTTGTAGTGCACTGAGCATGTCGCAGGAAGCAGACTTTGTGTAGCTATCCAAGTGTGCCTGAGGAGAAAGAGAAAGAGGGAGTGTATGCGTGTGCATGTGAGTGCTTGTGTGTGTGTGTGTGTGTGTGTGTGTTTCTCATGCCACTGTTCCAGCAGTGTGTGTAGGAATAAGGAAGAGTTACAGTAAAGAAGAGCAGGCCCTCTCCGGTTTTCTTAAGCCTCCACTCTAACGCTGATTTCTCTCTCTGTTTTCCTTCACCACGCGTCCCTCACTAAGCATCTGGCAATCCAGGTAAAGCCCCGTGTCTTCCAAAGGGAGGAAATCGGAAAATGTAGCAAACGCCATGCAGTCGGACGCTGGAAGAAATCCCCTCTCCGCTGTGGCCCTCTTGTTCTTTATTTTTTCTTTTCTTTTCTTTTCTTTTTTTTTTTCTATCCTCCTTTTTTAAGAGTTTGATTATGTAAGCGCTGTGTTACATTCGATAGGGACTTGCCGCATTAGCTTGCTAAGAACTTGAAAGATTAAAGGAACCACCGAAAGCATTTTAGGGGAAGTAAAGAGAACGCACTTCCTCGCGTGAAATCGTTTTTTTTTTTTTTTTTTGTTCTTTTTTACCCCTCCTCTGGTTTAGCAGAAAATTTAGAGATGGTCGCAGCCTTTTTGGGGGGGGGGGGCTCTGTCACATTTCGGGGGCCTTGGGGGTGCACTGGCCCGTGGTCCTGGTAGCGTGCCTAGGGCAAAGGGCCCTGGGTGTCGGGCGATCGAACCCACGGCGGCCTTCGGATCTCCATCTCACGGAGCTGCTACGCCTGCAGCACAAACAAAGTGGCTTCGTGCTGTATCAGTTCAGCCTAAGGCTGTAATACCCATCATTAACATGATAACACATTTAGAAAAAAAAAAATAAAAAAAAGATCTTCGTTTGCACGATAGATACCATCTCAAAACAGATACCTGTGTGTGTGTGTGTGTGTGTGTGTGTATGTGTGTGTTTGGAACGAAGAAATGAGTCAGTAAATTTAAACATAGTCAGTATCACACCAGACAGCGCATGTCAGATTTTCATGCTCAATCACAACTAACTCAGCTCTAATGTCTACAGTCACTGCAGCTTCAGGAGGAACTACTGAAAAAGCCATAGGGACCACAGACCGCATATTATCATGATTTAACAGATACATTCCCTGTCTCAAAGCAGCCATTTTTACCTCATTAGCTTATTAAAAAAGTCAAATTGTGTTTCTTTTTTCCCCACTGTTATTCGTGAAAATATAAACAAAGTGCAACGTAAATAATGTAAACACAAACACAGTGGCACACCAACATTCCGCATTCGGTCAGGCTTAAAGACTGGACCAGACACAAACCGGATTTCACGAGCGCAGGCTGACGAACGAGCGGATTTGGAGGAACGGATGCTAACTTTCTTGTCCTCCGTCTCTCACTGGGTCTTTCTGCATTGGATGGATCCGTGTCAGACACGCGCTCCGCTAACGCGCGCAGAGCAGTGGCTTAATGTCCGTCATGGTTATTTATTTATCTTAGCGAGTTAGTTTAGCTGTTTTATTCTCTGCGGTTTGAGCACAACGCTGTCCGTAGGGCATATAATGATGCGTGTGCATGCGTGTGGGAAGTGAGCATGCATGCGGCCTGTCACTAAGAATTACAACACCGATGGCTTAGAGCACATGCAAAACACGGGGGCCAGACCGCAGACAACACAGCCCTTGGGGGTGGGGGGGGGGGGGGGGGTGGTTGGTGGGGGGGGGGGGGGGGGGTATCGAGAGGTACAGTCGAGGGAGTTTGCGGTTTTACCCTCGCTTGGAAATCTGCTGTTTGTTTCTTTGTCTGTTTATCATTACATCTCTGAAAGGATGACCTAAGACCATCTGACAAGAGTTTATCTGCACCGTCTGGAAATTGAAAACTAACCATACAACACATGAGGGGCTTTTCTTTCAACTCGTTTATTTATTTGAGTCTCTCTCTCTCTCTCTCTCTCTCTCTCAGTCTCCCTCTCTCTCTCTCTCTCTCCCTCTCCCTCTCTCTCTCTCTCTCCCCCTCTCTCTCACTATCAACAAAATAAGATGGAGAAGAGAAAATAAGGGCCCTTTGAGGGTGAATTTGCTTTGAGGTTTTTTTGTTTTTTTTCTTTTACTGAACTCATTGCTCTCTCTCTCTGTCTCTCTCTCATCCAAGACTGCTTTATTCTCTGCAGCCCATTTTCATCATTCTCATTGTGTTTCACAGCTTTATGCCGCGCACTCACAGTGATTTGGTCTATTGTGTTTTTCTCAACTCTTCAAACCAGTGGCGTTTCACTCATCATATAAACACACTGGGAAGACTTGTTGTTGCTCTTGAGACGTTGAAGTGTGTGTCGTCCTACATGTTAGACTTCTTTTGAACTTTATTGGCCTTCGTCTTTCAAGTGCCTTTTGTAAGCTAAACGAAGCTTTTACATTGATTGTTTATAAATATATATATATATATATATATATATATATATATATATATATATATATATATATATATATATTTGTATTTACACACACACACACACACACACCACACACACATATATATATAATCACAAATGGCTCATTCATTGTGCCATGTTGGTACCACAGTATTGTCCTGTTATAATTGGTCTGTTAGGCTTCTGTGTCTTGCAGTAGTCGCTGTGTGCCCTGTTTTTCTGTATACTGATAGAGAGAAAGTAAACTTGGGCTTGGCCGCTGCTACACAATGCCAAATTTGGGTAATTGTGTTTGGGACAGAGAAACTTGTTTTAGTTGGCATGTGTTAGGTTCCAGACTCACAGATGACATGATTATATACAATCAGCGTGTGTGTGTGTGTGGTGTGTATGTGTGTGAATGTGTGTGTGTGAGTGTGTCATTCATTAGTGCTGATGTGCCAGTGAATGTGGCAGAGTCTGTACATACACACACACACACACACACACACTTAAGCTTGTGCGATCATTTTCCAGCAGTGCCTCTAAATCCTTTCATTGTCTGTAAACACTAAAAATAAAATACATTTGCGCTGCTCATATTATAACTGGCAAAGCTATGGCTTTACACAGAATACTACCATGGAACATATGTATCTGTCTAGAAGGACACCCGCAGTCATGAGACAGACATGAACCTGAAGAGGACTTTAGTATGCATTTGCTTTGTGGGCAGTGATTCACAGCTCATTTTAGCCTTTTTGACCTGCCTCAGTCATCCGCTTTTAGTATTCATAGCACGGAGGTTTGATCTTTAAATGGATCGAACATTGCGGAGGTATGGATTTTCGTCTGGTTGGACGCGAACGTTTTAAGGTCAGGGCCGTAGGGGTGAGTGGGCCGCCGGTGTCAGAATGATGTTTAGTCAGGTGATGAGACAAGCCCCCGCCAGAGCTCTGGCCCGATTCATTATTCATCTGACAGCAACGACCGGCAACCAGAGACGGATGGACGGAACACGCCGGAAGACCAAGATGAGGGAAGAGGGAGAGATGAGTGATGGGTGGTCAGACTGAAAGAGAGACAGTATTGCAGCAAGCAAGAGGTGAAAATTGCAACGGTGAAGCAGACAATAATACCCCACCGAGGAAAAAAAAAAAAAGAAAGAGGAAAAAAAAAAAAGAAAGAAAGAAAACCGGTGGAGGGAATTCAGCATATTTACATTCCTGTGTTAGAGAAATAACAAAGGTTTTTAAATAGCAACAAAGTACGGACGAGGAGGGGTGTGCTGGAGCGTGTGTGTGTGTGTGTGTGTGGGGTGAGGGGGTGGTGGGGGGAGGGTGTAATAACCCAGAGAGTGGGAGGAAATTAAAGACAGAAAGTGGGAGGTGTAGCAGTGAAAAGAAAGTGAGAAGAAAGAGGAGGCTGGCTGTGTCCTAGCTTACTGGCATATGCCATTTGTAATGAACACAGCTGAAGTCCATTTGAGGAAGTCTCCTGTCAACCTGCCAAGCCTGCTAAGCTGCACAGCACTGTGCTGAGGGAGCGAGAGAGAGAGAGAGAGAGACGGAGGGAGGGAGGGAGGGAGGGAACGAGACAGAGAGGGAGAGAGAGAGAGAGAGAAGCGAGAGCAGGCGGGGAGGATAAACACAGAGAGAATAAAGAGGCTGCTGCACTGGGAAACTGTTAAAGCTTTTTATTCTGTTTTCTGTGGCTGACTTTCTGCCCCGTTCCAAGCCTTTCGCTCCCTGCTGGGGAAAAAAAAAAAAAAAAAAAACCCCTTCCGTAGCTTCCACGCTTCCCCCTCGGCCGTACCGACTCAGTCAGGGGCAAAAGGGCGGCAGGATGATCAAGTCGAGTTGGTTCTATGTCAAGTTCAAATATAATGAGAAGGTAAGTCGATACTTTGTTTGTTTAGCGCGCTGACTGCTTTTGCCTCGTTTTTCTGTAACATTCCCCTGTGATAAGTGAAGTCCGCATACGTCTCGCCGAGGCAAGCCCGGCACTCATCGAAAGCCAACCGTAGATGTGTTGATGCTGTTGATGATTGGCTAATGACAGGTGAAGGAAGTCCTGTTTTTTTTTTTTTTTTTCAGATTCTGCAAGGTCATATAAGCATTGTGGTACCATGAATTTTTCATTGCATCACTGCCCATCTACTGAAGGCCATTTCTGTCTCTCTTTATGTCAATATCATTACTTGTTTCAGTGGCGATATGCTCAGTGAAATTTGTCGTCATAAAATGAGTTTAGCCTCTTTTTTTTTCTTTTTTTTTTACATTTTTTACAAATTATCACACGCTTGTAAACATGTGATTGGGTCATAAGTGTTTGCATAGCTGCTGGAATTTGGCCTCTGTCATTATTAACCTTTCTCTACAAAGCATGTTCCGCTGAACACTACACTGTCTGTGTCTGAATGTGTTTCCACGGCTGTGTGCTTCATCCCGCGCCTCATTACGTTTATCTGAGAGACACAGAAGCAGGTCAGATTTCCAGCTTCGTTTGAGACGTTTTAACCGAACTAGGTGAGAAAAAGCGTACACACGTAGAACCGTAGACACACGCGGCCGGTCACACTCTTTGACATAGAAATTCATGCTCCTATGGAAAGCGCGACGAAGAAATATTAGAGAGCGAAGTTCGCTTCTTACACACCTTCGGATCAAAGCCTGACCTTTATTCAGCTCCATGGGCCAGGCCGGTCCGTGTCCCCATACCCAGCTCAGGGTTAGCATTTAAGGGTTAATAGCTTTGACAAAAACGCTACAGAAGGCATCGATCTCTTGGAGGCCACAACCTCGTCTGCACTCTGAGCTCTGTTTTATAGCAACATCACTTTAAAGGATGCAAATTGGAGCTGAACCATCCTCACCATCACTGATAGTAGTGCTGCTGGAGGACTTCTGGGGTTGACTTGCTTCTGTGGTCTGTGAGAGGGGTTTAGAAACTGAGTTGCTGGTGAATGACACAGAGGAGATGAAACAGTCCTTTTGACATCTCTGAGCGTAAAGACAGAGCTGAAAAAACATTACGCTAGAGAGCATGTGGCCCTTGAAAACAACAACTATTTTGCTACATCAGTTAACATGTGGCCCATGATGCATTAGGGTACACAGCTGTTTACATTTATTGACGAGGGATGTCGCAAAATAGTTGTTGTTTTCATTTTGAGTTTTCGTTTGGCAAATGTTTTCATCTCTGGCAAGTTTCGCATCCTCACGTTAATATTACTCTTTGTGGGTTTCGAAGGCAGAGGTTCATGATATTTTCATAATATCAGAACACTGTAAGATTCTCTTTTATTACAAAAGTATTTGCTACAGTAGTATATAGCATGCACGCCAAGTGAGACTAGTTTAACTAATCGAGAACTGTGATAGGGTTATCAGGTAATGAATGACACTGTTATTGTATATTTAACGGTGGATATTCAGTGCACAAACACTTAATTCAGTGTTTTTAGTATTTTCCCTCCTCTCTTACAACACAGTGAGAGCTCTCTTAAACTGGCAGCTTTAAACTGATAAAGTGTGGTTTAACCTCTGTGGAGTTGAATTGGTAATTATGTTTTATTGGGTCTAATGAATTTCAAGTTGTTTTTTGGGAGTGTTAGTAAATGTCTGAATTGGTGGAATCAGTTTTTTTTTCCTCTCTGATAATGTGAAGGGTGTTCCTTTTGTTATTGTGTCAAACAAAGCCCAGAGTCAGTTACACATTCATAACCTATTTTTAGCTGAAGCCATGCTCATCAGCCTGGTGGTTCACCTCACAAATCAACATCTAAAAAACTGTTTTTCATAATAAGTGGGTGAGAATGATGGTGAATAACTGTGGCTATTGATTTGACATTTGATATTTGGGATGAAACACCCATAACAGCTTACATAAAGCATCCATGGCTTTTTCTTTTTCTTTACAAGACTTTCATGAACATTTGTAATGTATATGCACAGAAGGAGTGTGTCTCATGGAACATTGCTGGGGAATAGAATATCATGCTAACATGACTGTCAATCGTTAACATTGTTAATGTCAAAATAAACGTCTCAAAAAAGTGCTCATTCATGCGCACTTTAAACGTACAGTTTTCATGTCCTAATGATTTACAGAGAATGATTCAGATGATTCAGAGAGACAGTGTAGAAAGTAATGGGAGATACTGTACTACTGAGTGTGTGTACTTGACACACTTGTCACAGATACTCTCATCCAAAGAATGACCAATTCTTAGAGCAGTTTCATACAAGTCTTTTTGATATTACTGAGGGCCTACATAAATGTAGCATCCCTGTTAATATTGAACATCATCATCGTCATCGTTAATATCATCATCAAACATCTCACATCATTTTTTTTTATATCTATTTCATTTTCTTTTTTATTATGTTATACATATTGTAAATAGATTTAATGGGATTATTTTGAGTTGTAGAGTATTTTGTAAGCTTATAATTATTACTATGGTATGTTAATGATGGCTTTTAAAAAACAACACCTCCTCCTCAAAGATGATAAAAAAAAAAAAAAAAAAAACGGGCTCCGTGCATCGTCGACCTTGACCCTTCGCCCTGGGTCCTGTTAAAGTTTTAATGGAGGCTGATACTCTACCTCTGTCTGTGGGTTAATGAGATGGCCACACTGGGGCCTGGGCCAGCTTAGGGACTGGATGGTGTTACCCTGTGGAAACCAAGACGCAAGCCAGGACACAACGCTTTGTCAAAGCAACCCCCCCCCCCCCCCCACACACACACACACACACACACGCGCGCACACACACACTCAACAGGAACTAGACATCTTAAATTACGCTAGCCCTTCGTCCAATCATCAGTCTGGCCTTCTCACCGCTCGCAGATGGATCTTCACATGTGTTAGGACAGAGGCCGAGGTCATAACCTCCGCGAAGGGTGATTTGGTTTCCAGCATTGCATTAAATGTCTCGGGTCATTTGCTGGAGGTTAGCACCTTCTGCTCACCCGATGTTGGCTCTCCTCAGGTTTCAGAGTGTTTGGACACCGCGTTCAGCAGTCGTGACAAAGTGTGCTCATTAGGAGAAAAAAAAAAAAAGGTTCTGAATTGCTGCGATTCTTTTTTTTTTTTTTTGGCTTGGGCAATGTGCACTTGCGTCAAAGTTCTGAAGATCCAGGTGAAATTCTCCCTTTGATCCATAATTCTGTCTCCTCAAGAAACTTAATACTAGAGAACTCAATGTGTCTTTTTTTTTTCACCTTTTCTTGCGTCAGGCATTAGTGTGTGATCAATGAAAATGTCAAGAAGAGTTGAGTGTAGTATTTGCATGGCTGAACTGCTCTAGTCCTCCTTTAAAGTGTCAAGAGAAAAGGCGAGATTTCACTCTCTCCCTCTCTCTCTCTCTCTCTCTCTCTCTCTCTCTCTCTCTCTCTCTCTGTCTCTCCCTGTCTGTATTGCAGATTAACTCATTTGAAAAACTCTCAATATCTTAAAGCTCCATTTGTTCCCACCACTTGGGATATCTGCCATTTTGTGTGTGTGGCCTTGATGGAGTCTCTCTCCCTCTCTCTCTCTCCCTCTCTCTCTCTCTCTCTCTCTCTCTCTCTCTCTCTCTCTCTCTCTCTCCCTCTCTCTCTCTCTAATGGTATGTTGGGTGTATGACTGTCTCTCCTCATACAATCTAGCTTCATTGGAGATAGTACTTATCAACACTCATCAGTGGCACAGAGAGAGAAACAGAGAGAGAGAGAGAGAGAGAGAGACTGCGCAGGTTGAGCGAGGGGAACCATGACAACCGCTTGACTGCTCAGCTCCTCCATGTGTGAAAGTGGCAGTGGGGAGTGCACTTCTCGTTCATTCCATTAAAACGCAGGGAAAAAAAAATGAAGTGTAAAAATATTCACTTCACAGCTGATTAACAGAGCAAAGGGGGACGGATGCCAAGAGAGGGGAGAAGGAGAAGGAGAGAGAGAACGACGAGGCGAGAAACGGGGGGTGCGGACTTGAAATGGAGATCTATACACGTGTGAAAATCCCAATGAAGTCATGAAGGTTCTTTAGATGGAGTCGTCGAGTCAGTGGCGTCCACAGCGCAGAGCGTATTGAAGCCAGCCTAACCACAGGACTGTCGTCTCCACGCTGCGAACTTAACCGTGTCAGCTATGTCACACAAAAAGACACATGACAAATGACAAGCCTCTGCAGCAGAGAGAGAGAGAGAGAGAGAGAGAGAGAGAGAGGGAGAGAGAGAGAGAGAGAGAGGGAGAGGGAGAGGGAGAGGGAGAAAGCGAGACAAAACAGTCTTAAACTCTGAGGACCAGCACTGGAGCTTCTGGGTTCAGTGATCCCACAGTGTTGAGAGTGGCATGTGTGACTGTGTGTATAGCCAGCTCTTTTGTTTCTGTCTAAATGTCGCCCTGTTCCTCACCCAGATGGCTTCCCAAACTGTGAAAGGGAGAGAGAGAGAGAGAGAGAGAGAGAAAGAGAGAGAGAGAGCAATTCAAACATCGTTAATGACAGCAAAAATTGCATAATGTTTTGTTATGATTACTCTCTTAATAGTGGAAAACTGGAACTGGCCTTTTTTTAATCCATCTGGCTAATTTTGCTCTTGCGCTGAAGAGGAGCAGCGCAATTCTTATGTAAGACTATGGCCAAAACCGGGTGGCCATTCCATCACAGAGATTAAACAGTGTGTGTGTGCGTGTGTGTAATTGTGTGTGTGCCAGAGAGAGAGAGAGAGAGAGAGAGAGAGATAGAGAGAGAAAGGTGCTGTGTGTGGTACTGGAAGGGCTGGACTGGATTCTCTGTATTCATAAGTGGAGAAGCCATTATCAGTGTTTTTGCCTGGCCTCTTGCTCTTTGTGAGCTGGGATTTTTGAAGGGGTCTAACCCTATCTCACTCAAGCTTTGCTTTGCCTCTGACTGGGAGCTCAATAGGTCTGGAAGAAAAAGGGAGATCTGAGATAGTCTATCTCTGCGTTCGGGCGCCGTCTGTTCGGACAGCGAGTCACCAGAGCTGCCAGTTTATGTGCGTGCTTGTGTTTAAGACAGTTCTCTTGGACCACAGTATAATCCAGGCTCTCTTACGCAATAAACGTCCATGATACATATTACAAACATTGTAGTACATGTGATCAATATTACTGTTCGTTAGTCGAACATTTAATCGCTCTTATTTATGAAAACTCGATGTTATTTTCTGTGATTGCTCCATTTAATTGTGTTTTCGGGTATCTTTGTATTTGACAAAATGTTGGATGATGAATTTCTGCTGAGAAGTACGCTCTGCCACAAAAAAAAACATTTTTAGGTTTTTAATTTATTCCTATAAAAGATTACAAAGAGTTTTAACAGCTTATATTTTTAGACTGAGTCAGTCAGTGCACAGTCTTCTTTCGTTAGTCAACGTAGCAGATATGACTTTCTGTTTAGAGCATCCAACCACGAAATGACCCTTAGCAATAACCGCCCCATCAGAGCAGTTGTCTGTGAGTTCATACGGGCGTTAAAAGAAGCAACCTTTTTTTTTTTGGTTTCTTTTAGGCCTGCTTAGAGGAGTTTAATTTGATTGTATCAGAGGCACTTAGCCAAAACAAGTTTAATTTATTTATGATGAAAAGCAGAGGAGGTAAGAGGCTTACAGCACTCTCAGCCCTGAATGTCGACATGTAAATCCCTCAGCGTTTTTGGTTAAAAAAGAAAAAAAAAAAAAAAAAAAGTCCCGTCATGCGGTCACAGTGAAATTCTTGTTTAGGAGTTTGTCGTGTTGAAGGGATTAAAGTCAAATCCCCCCAAACTCCAGATGTTTCATAGCACTTATACACAGGGAAAACATCGCACATCCATCTGTAAACATCTGTCAAATAATAAAAAATAAACTCTGGCTACATGAGATGTAAAAATAAGCGCAGTATAAACACCGCAGTCTGTGCTTCTGCAGTGCTTTTATATCTTACAGTTTTACAGTTTGATTTTGGAGTATTAATCCCGAGAACTCTGAATGCGTTCTTTGACCTTTGTGCCAAATGACGACTGACTGACTGACTGTTCGCTCTGAGGTTAGCCTAAAGGACAGCTCAGCACTCTACAGAAAAGAGTCCACGTCATATGGTTCTATTCTGAAAAGCTGTGAACATCAGTGTGAAGAGCGACGTTCTAATCCTGCAAAATCTTTCTTTTCTTACTTTTCTCTCCTTTTTTTCTGTTATCTATCTCCGATACCATTTCTTTGCTTCTCTCTCTCTCTCTCTCTCTCTCTCTTTCGTAACCTCTCTAAACAGCTGGTCCGTGTGTCACGACTGAACGGTAGTCAAGAGCGCGGAGAGGCCCTCGGGTCTGTAAGCGTCTTTTTTCCCTGGCCGGCGTGTTTAGTTCTCTGAGGCCTTGTTTGGTAATGATGACTGGAGCAGGGTGGGGGGGGGGGGGGGGGGGGGCAGGAGGCTGTCTCAGGTCCGCTGTGGGGATCACATGTCTCTCTCTGTGATGTTTGTGTTAATTTGCTCCAGTGTAAACACGACGGCTTCGCTTGCAACGCGGCTCCGTCTGGCTGCGCGGCGGATGGGTGCAGTGAGTCTGAAAGCAGAGGGAGAGGAGAGAGAGAGAGAGGAAGGGGCATATGGCAACTGTGTAGATCACTTAATGAGAGAGAGAGTGAAAAAGAGAGAGCGAGAGAGAGAGAGAGAGAGAGAGGAGAAATGGCCTTTCAGTCATTTGGTATCTTTATTTAGCTCTTGCTGTCTCCCACTGTAAATAACATGTCAATTCCATGGTGTGTTTATGTGTGTGTGTGTGTGTGTGTGTGTGTGTGTGTGTACGTGTGTATGTGTATATATATACATGTGTGTGTGTGTTTTTCTCGGATTGACTTGCTACATTATCATTATTCAGTCTTATCAGGGTAGCTGGCTACACTGTCATAACCTTAAATAACCTGATTAGGAAGCATTTCCCAGCCATGTGTGGTTCTGATCAGTGTGCATGTGCACAGGGCTCAGTCCACTGCAGGCATAGCCTCTGGAATTCAGGAGCTGATGGACCAGGGGACCAGGGGACCAGGGGACGGGGGCGTCTTTTGCTGCCCCTACCACCTCTGTGTTATTGGCCCGTTTGATGGTTCCCATAGTTTAGCTGACCCCGTAACCCTGTGTGCAGCGAGGTGGCCCGGAGTGTCGGGCCCCTAAATGGGCCCAGTGTGGTTCCGTCGCTGCACCAGTCCTCAGCGGCCGTCTCTCTCCCGGCGCGGTGAATGTCTCTGAGCTCTCCGTGATCGGGGATCACATGACTCGAGACCAGGGCGGGACAAAAGACAGAACAATCGCCTTTTTGTTTGAAACGCAACCCTGTGTAACTGTCCAGCGAAATGAGGACATGCTTGAATTGTTTCTAGAACAATCCTCTCCTTTTTAAACTGTGACCCCCCTCCCCTCCCCATCTCAGTGCAGGGCTGGGATCTGCTAGGCAGTGTAAGTCTACAGAGGAGAAAAAAAAGGAATGTGTAGTATATCATTGTCAAATATATTTGACATAAATAACTTCTCTTCTTATAACGTCAGTGGTCCAAATTCTCAGTGAAATACTGGGGTTTAGATTAATAACTCAACAGAATGATGAAAAATGATCGTAAATCATGCCTGTTAACCAGAATACAATATATAGAATGTCATATACATGAGAGGGAACCATATATTTTCCTTTCTTCACTAGAGACCTATTGAAGTATCCTGTGTGGACTTCTCATTTATATTGAAATGAAGATTTAATTTAGTAAAGCAGTGACCTTATGTTGCCCCCCCCTCTCCTGTAGACATTATCTACAGGACTCTTAGACTCTCAAATGAAAATCTGATGTTTAAATGGCATTCAAGCGTATGTTAGACGTAATTAAATCTTAATGTTTAAGCGGTGTTGCTTAAATTGTAAGCACACACAAAGTTATATCAGCACCTTGTAACACAACAGCCCCAGTGCTGGGGGTCTGTGTTTGGTTCTACTTAGTGTAGTCAGTATTGCCAGATGTCCTTTCTCAGTCCAAACTTTTTTATTTATTTATTTATTTAAAGAAGGGGAGAGAGAGAGAGAGAGAGAGAGAGAGAGAGAGAGAGAGAGAGAGAGCGAGCGCGAGCGAGACTGTAGAGTTGATATCAAAGAGAAGCGGCCATCTGTCTACGCTGGGTGAAAACAGCTGGTGGAGGAGATGCAAGATGTCTGAACAGAGACTGACAAGATGGGAGATGACAGGAAGCAGATTTCCTCTCCTCCTTTTTTGCCTCTCTTTGGGAGCAGAGGAAACGCTGCTGTCCATGTGCTGTGATGCCTCCCCAGTCTCCAGATGCTGGCCCACTCCTGGCATGCACACTGTTTTTGAGCATGTCTCAACAGCATCGAAAAACACTCCTCAAGGGGCACGCACACACACACACACACACACACACACACACACGCACATGCACGCACACACGCACATACACACTCACACGAAATCCTTCTCTTTTTTTTTTTTTTTTTTTGTTAACTTTCTAGTTGATTTGTGTTGATTTTCTCATTTCAGTTTCATTAGAGCAGCTGTTTAGACTGCTCTTTATGGTTTCTCTGTGGGCTTCTTTCCAAGAGCGTGTTATTTACCAGGATTTGATTTATGATACATTAACAATTAATTCAGTTTGATGCCACTTTTGGGGTCAGCGCAGAATTGGATTGAGGAGTGATGGTTAATTCCAGTACAGTGTGAAGAAACTTAATCGTTTCAGTTTGCATTTTACAAATTGCTTTCTGGAAACTGCATTCAGATCTGTTGGATCAGCACTCTCTCTCGCTCTCCCTCCGTATGCGTGTGTATATATATATATATATATATATATATATATATATATATATATATATATATATATACACACATATATACACACACACACACACACACATACAGAGGGAGAGCCAGAGAGAGAGAGAGAGATGTACAGATATATATAATTATTATTATTACTGCTATTATTATCATTATGTAGCATGTATTGAGCATATATTCATTCAAATAAGCAATCAAAATAACTAACCTGTGTTTAGAGTAGAGGATGTGGGTTCACTTCCCACAAAACGAAATTTAATTTACATCCTTGAAATTCAGTTTCACTTGCCAGTTATTTCTGTGATTCCAGATTTTTTTAATTCTAATTCCAAATTCGAGTTCTGCACTTGAGCTGGAATTGCTGAATACATTCAGGGATTTTCCCCAACCGTGGATGATTTGCATTTCATCCTGTTTTAACCTGGGCCTAATCTGACCCTAGGAATATTTGTTACTTTGTAGAATTTAAGAGTTAACCAGTATTACTATAAATCATTGCATCCATGAAACAGCATTTCTATAACAAAAGGTAATTGTAAAAATCTTTATTTTATTTATTTATTTTTTGGTACCAGGGGTGTTAAGACCTCTCTCTGTTTGTTTTTAAGATGAATATTTTTTTGAAATGGATTGAAAATGATGTGACCAAATCTCTGTGAGGTCTTGTGTCCAGTAATTGGCCAGCTGTGAGAGAGACACTGGGCAGTGGAACAGCAGAGTGCTGATAATTGTCTAATCATTGTGGCTTATGCTTCCCTAACATGACAAGGCCACGGCTGCTAATAAGCACTGATTACGGGCACTGGAATCAGCACAGAGAGTGTACCCAGGGGAAGTCTACTCCTCTCCCCTCCCCCTCTTTTTTTTCAACACACACACACACACACACACACAAACTCTCTCTCTCTCTGTCTCTCTCTCTCTGTCTCTCTCTCTCTCTCTCTGTCCACACCCCCCTTCTCTTCTTTTTCGCTTGATGGGAGGAAGAAGGGTGGCAGCTGTTGAGGCAGTGAAAGGTCACCTCGTCGTTGCGGCAACACGACAGCGAATGGGAAAAGCTGTCATCTCTCTGGCTGGCTGATTGACAGGCCGCCTGGGCGAGTCAGACTCTGTGGAGTACAGACTTGACAAGGCGGAGCTGTCACTTCTCCAGGCCCTCTGAGTCTGTCTCCCTCGCGCTCTCTCTCTCTCTCTCTCTCTCTCTTTGTGTGTGTGTATGTGTGTTTGTGTATGTGTAAGAGAGAGAGAGAGAGAGAGAGATGGAAAAGGAAGACTGGAGGTTGTGTTTGAGTGGAGGATGATGTGAGTATCAGAAGGACACAGAGGAGCGCATTCGAATGTGCGTCTGCATATCTGTGTGTGTGTGTAAATGATCTGAGAAAAAGCACAGAGGTGCTGTGTAACTAAAGGCATGCTGAAAGACAGCCTGACCTTCGTAGGCCTCTCATATGTTAGCATGCATATGAATAAGAATAGTCTAATAGTATCATTACACCAGAGCGGACTCAGAAAACACCACATCATCCTTACAGGAGACTCAAAAGATTCTCCGCTGTCTCTCGCCGTATAATATAAAATGTGATTTCATCATTCATACGCGCTTTTTTATGGAAGCTCATTTTTTCTACCCGGGAGAGATGGTGTGAGATTCAGTCTGCATTAGCTATAGCTGTAGACCCTTTGCTCTCAACACGGGCTAGCATTTCCCCGTAGCGTTAGCGCCATTCATTATTCAAAACCAGCAGGGCCAACAGCAGGGTTGAGAGTGCGGATGTGGCATGTCGTTGTCGGATCAGCCAGAGTAAGAGCTATAGTTTCAGGATCTAAACCCCCCCCCCCTTGTCGCCATGTTTTATTAATCGGCGAAAAACACAAAAGGGCCACAGTCTACCGCATGCTCCCAAAAACATATTTACATGCTCTTATGAATTAGGCATATTCAGGGAGGCGAGAGCTGGCAAAGAGGACATTCTGTGCAAAGGCCGCCTCCTTTGTGAGTGTGAGTGTGTGTGTGTGTGTGTGAGTGTGTGTGTGTGTGTGAATTTACATTTGTAGCTGTCTTCAGCACTAACTGGCTGGCCTAGTTTAAAAACAATTCTGTTCATCATTGTTAATGTATGTGACAGTTTTGCTCTCTCTCCAGGAGGTTTTTGTTTTTAATTCATCTTGACACGTTGACATTTCTTTAGAAATACAGGTATGTGTGTGTGTGTGAATTCAGCTATACATTCCCAATTACTCTCTTAATACACCTGCTTTTAGTCCTCATAACCCTTTTACGTGGACTCTCTCCCTCTCTCTCTCTCTCTCTCTCTCTCTCTCTCTCTCCATGTTGAGCTGATCATTTGCTGTACTCCTCTGTAGCCTGTTCATTACAAATTCAGCGATATGAAGAACGTCTCACTTGGAGATCAGTAAGTGAGGAAAATACCAGTCATTTAGCTTTCTGTCTCTCCCCTTCTCCAATGATTGATCAGGCTAATGCCGGCTTCCCCAGTGGCCTATTCTGCACTAAACTTGAGATTCTAGTCAATACCGCTTCCATTTTCCTCCTGCGCTGAATATTGTAATTGAGTATAAGTTAACTGTACAGTCAGCCTCGCGCTCACTTAAATGAGCACTTGCGGGAAAAGCATAACCTTTAGCAGAAACCTCGACCCCCAGAGTGACTTTAAATATTAGCAGGGGTTTTTTTTTCCACACCTATACGCCATAAGTCATGTTACATTTTAACCCCATCTCTCTCTCTCTCTCGCTCTCTCTCTCGGTCTATCCGTCTCTGTTTCTCTCTTTCTCAGTAACTCACTCTCCACAGTATTGATCAGGTTTGGCCTGTGGAGGCAGTTGGACATGGTGGAGGAGGGAAGAGCTCAGCTGTAATTTGTCGGTTGTAGAAACATGCAAAACCCCTCCCTGTAATAGGCCTCTGGTTGCACTGCGCTTTGGCGCATAAGGATGGACCCCTACTGCTAATTAGGATTGATTCAGTTACAACTTAATTAATCACTGCGGTTTAATCACTTGTACTGTTGAGCGCTGAGAGACCCATGCTTCCGGCTGTGTGTGAGTGTGTGTGTGTGTGTGTGTGTGTGAGCGCGTGTACACGCACCTTCACAGCTGAGTTTTAATGAGTTCTACATGTATGAGATGCCCTCTTTTTCGTTGCTGGACAGCGTTCATGATCAGTGGATTAGTAGAGGTTTCTGCGGCGAAGGCCTGCGTGGCCAAATTAAACTCATAATTTACATACACATGATCTCCCATTGAAAACCAATGAAAGGATGCATAAATGATATAGTTTTTCACAGAGATGCGTTTAAAGGCTAAACCTTCCTTGAAATTAAAGGGAGACCAACTCACGCTAATTTCATTATGAGATAATGAAGTGCATGTTATGGATAAAATGGAGCCTAGGCCTCATTTTTCTTTTCTTGCGTGCGTGTGTGTGTGTGTGTGTGTGTGTGTGTGTGCATTCAAAAGCTTAAGTGAAACTGCACAGGGATGCATACATGTGCGCATATTAGATTGAGTAAATGAGAACGGAGAGCCATGTTTTGGCGTTCGCATTCATTTTGAAGTGCAGTGAAGTGTGTTTGGTTCACGTCTGTCTCTTCCACCCCACCCCTCTCGCACCCCCCCCCCCCCCCCCCCCCCCCCCCATCTCCCCCTCCACCCCTTCATATCGCGCTCCAGCAACACGGAACAAAACAAAGGAAGCCCATTTGCCGCGCCTTGATTGTAGTCATTACGATGCGCCCGCGCTCCGCTTGTAACCGGGCCCTCCCTTGGGGATTCATCTTGTAAGCTTCGCCGCTGTTCTGTTTTTAATAACAATTATCTAAAATCGCTGCAATTAGCTCGCAGCTACAAGGAGATGGGGGGGAGGCGAGGAGGAGAAGAAGAGGGGGTGGTTGGGGGGGGGCTGTTTTTGCAGTGAACCTTGGAATGTCTGAGTTGTTTTCTCATGTAATGTACAAAGAGATCTTTGTACTCATCAATTACGCGTAGCGGAACTCGACTAGATGTTTTGTCGGATTTTAAAAATCGAATTTCTGTTCTAATTCACAGGTAAATAAAGTCAAAATAACCCCAACGGGGTGTGAGTGGAGGCGTCGGGCCGGCGTCCTGACACAGACTCTAGTATTTGAAAATTGTCCAGGAGAAAAATTTCATCATCTGAATTGTGCCATATAGTTTTCTGACCCCCTAACACCCTGTGGACTGGGGAACTGTCATCCTGAAAGAGACCACAAACACACTTCACCGGAGAATAAACACGGAGAGCAATTAGAACTGATCTGTGTTAATTAATGCCTCTAACAAGTTGAGAGGACCTAAACCATGCAAGAAAAAAAAACCCATTACAGTATCAGTAGGTCCTGTCCTTGGCAGTTCTTAGGGCTTTTGGTGCTCTTGTGGCATGTGCCATACATGTTGCTGATGCTGATGATCTGGCCATGTGATCTATTTCCACCAATCAGTAGTCTGCTGCTGTTTTTTTTTTTTTTTTACTACACTGCTTTACTTACAAATAGAGGTGTATAGTGACGTCATTATCTGTATCTGTATCTGTTCAACCAACAAAGTTATCTGTATCTGTATTCAGATAATAGTCCAGAAGTTGGCATGGTTTATACCGGAAGTTAAATCAGGCAAGGGTTGTATTTCCTAACCTATCATTCATTGGCAATGCTATTTTTGTGCCTGCAAGGCATCAAATTGATTTAATACTGGCATATAATTAATTATGAAATATATTTCCACATCTTCATACTGTATGTTTCATCTCTCTCTCTCTCTCTCTCTCTCTTTCTCTCTTTTTATTTCTATTTTTTACTTAACTAAGTTTTATGAACTATCTGAACCCCACCACCACCATCCCCTTTTAACTGGGGGACACTGACCAATCAGAAACTGAAAAAATGTTTTATAAATCAAAAGATTCTGTTTTGCATTGGAAATAGAAACTATTTACGGGAAAGATATATATATTAAAAAAATCCTTCATTTGAAAGGAACAGGCTTAAATTCCAATGATGCCGCGTTCGCAATTCGTGATGTGTTAACGTTACTGCAGTTCACTAGGGAAGCGTAAATTACTATTTCACAACAGTAATTTGTGCTGACTCAGTAGGGGCGACTACAGAATATAGCGGTCACTTTTCAGTAATGTGTAGTAAATGAAACAACTTTCAACTGGCTTTTCTTTTAATGGAGAAAATGAACACAGACACAGCTAAAAACTACAGGTTGCAGGGGTAAACCAGCTGCCACACCAGGCTTGCCTCACTAGCTCTCGCACCTGACTCGGTGGGTAGTAAACTGTGTAGTAAACGGAACGACTAGTTAGTGAAATCAAAGCCTATGTTGCAAACAGAATGGGCATTATTATCTCGTGGACATCCACAATGATATGAATCGATCTGAAGAAACATAGTGGCTGACGCACAGACACGTGGTGGGTTTTTTTCCCCGAATAATAATGGGAAACTTCAGGTAGAAGAGATATCTGTTTCCATCACATTATTTGTGCTTTCCCTAATAACGTATTTGGATTCGGGTACATCCCTACTTACAAACATATATTTTAGGTGCCGTGACCTAAATGTTCACCTAGGACAACCAAGAGTTGAAGAGGAGGTCCTACTTTGATGTGAGATGTTCTGAAATTCACATCAACTCATTCACAGCAGTTGATCTGTTTTTACCCTGCATTTTTAAACCAGTTCATAGTCATTGGAGTGGAAGAACACGTGCTTTTCAACTACATTATCTCCTTACACGTCACTGCTCTTTATGAAACATCAGAAAGTAGTAATCGAGTTTGTAGCAACTGAATAGTGATTGTCACTGAGGTTCTAGCCAAACATACCCCCTCAGCTGTTACCGTGTCCTCATCCCTGAGATCACTTTGTTTACAAATGCTAGCCAAAAAAATGGGCAACTCTAGTTACCCGACGCTTCCCCCTTTTTTCATGTGCTGCTGATGATACTGGGATGTTCATTGCTCAATTATGCTTTTAATTATTACTTTCAGTATACGCTGTATTTCTCTTTTACTTAGATGTTTACTTAGAATGAGTTACCTATATATATTCTCAGCCAGGAGATTGGTTTAATGTCAGATGGACTCGGTGGGTTAGGTTCTAGAAACGTGGACTAGCACTTCAGCTCTTCTCTGAATAACGCAGAGACTTTCTGTCGTCGTTTTGATTTTAGCGTAGGTTGGGGATTTTTTTTTTTTTTTTTTGGCATGCTCAGGTTCACCCTTCGTAAAAAGTAAAAGTTTATTTTAATACTTTGGGTGTTTTGTTTATGGTTCAGTTCCAGGATAAAAGCCTTTAGGACAAATGGTGTTTGTGTACCATTTCTGCCCTTCCTCTAAATTCTCTTTCCAAATATTCCTCTTCCTGCTCTTCCTTCTCGTCGTTATTGTTTGTGAATTGATTGATAATCTAACCTACTCCTGTATGTGTGCTTGACCTGTCAAAGGTTATGTACACAAAATCAGTTGCACATTCTTGTGCATATACAAGTGTACGCAAACAAGTGAATAGTTGGGGGGTTTTTTTGTGGTATGTGTTTATGGAGCCTATATTAAACTGACTTCATAATTACTTATGCGTGTTTGTAGGGTTGCATATATGCAAGCTACGTTTTTGTACACGCTTATGTGTGGCAAACTGGCCGAATGAAATGTTCATCCTCTACGTTATTTGGATTGGTTGATTGTTGAAAAGCAGAGAACATTTCGTGACGGCAGTGTGTTAGCGATCTGTGTGTGATCCAGTTAATGTGCTGCTGAGGAGAAACCGTAATTGATTGTCTTTTCATGTCTCCTTTTTATTTCCCTCCCCCCCCTTTTCCTCCATACGTTACCATCCCCCTCTCTGTGCCTTTCTCTGTTGCCTTTTGTGCTTCACCTCCTCTGAAGTATTATCATGTAGCACCCCCTGCAGGTCAGCATGGTGTTTAGTGGCATGACGTTTAGAGAAGCTTAGTATACTAGAACACCCACTTAGAAAGCCAACCAAAGCAGCGAGAGGAAGGGTGTGTATGTGTGTGTGTGTGTGCGCGCGCTCAAATTAATGCACTACACCGCAGTACAAATGAGAGGAAGTGGAGAGACCTGAAGAGAACTGCCTGTACTAGTGTGTGTGTGTGTAGCATTCATTTAATGTCTCATCTGCATGCTATGAGGTTTTAGGAAGGTGGATTTCAGGGTTTTGTTTTTGATTTGACGCTATTGTTCCGGAAGTATTGCTCATTGCTTTTTTGGTGTGTGATAGTGTTCTCATATGAATACCTGCTGTTGTATATATGCATATATATATATATATATATATAGAGAGAGAGAGAGAGAGAGAGAGATACACATATGGGTAGTGTAGTTTACAGAGGGATATTAGAACATTCCAGAATTGTTCTTTTGTCAGAGGCTGCATATGCCTTAGTTGCCTGTTTTAGTTGATGCACATTGGCCCGTTCTGGCTCTCGGCAGGCTGAGCTTGTAAGAACACAGAAAAGCCTTTTACCCTCCAAACCCCCTCATGGTTCTCTTCCACTTTTTTTTAAGTCTGTGCTTTTCGTTCCCTCTGATCCTTTCTTTTTTATTTCCTACTCTGTAGCTTTGGGGTTTAAAATAAACCTTGTGTATTTCTCATTTGCATTCGGCACACTGCTCCATAATTCATAAAACAATTGCCTTTCATATTCCCCCAGCCAAATCCAAACCTTCCACAGCACAAGTGTAGGTATGCCTTAAATCCCTGTCTTTTGGTCTCTGTTTGTGTGTGCGTGTGTGTGTGTGTGTGTGTGTGTGTGTGACAGAGAGAGGGGGAGCTTGGATCACATTTGTAAATTTTGTACTACATAGTCAGTGGTACAGCTGAGGGTTTTTTTGTTTTTTTTTTAAAAAGAAGGCTCTATCGTATTTGCTACATTGTGTTGGTCACAAAATATTAGCGAGGGGTGTTTTGTCTTCCTCGCTTGGGAAATTGATTTCCTGTCCAAGGTCATTGTGTTTTGAGGAAAAAATCTTTATTGTTACAAGCCTTTAGTGTTGGTACATCCGTTTTAGTCCTCTGTCATACTCATAATCTTTCTCTATCCAATATAAACACTGCAACACTGCAGTTTATTTAGATTATCCCAGCTGCTACAGAGACCATTAACTAGAGTGGCATTATACAACACTAAATTATCTTAGTTTTACTACTATATCGTAACGTAAGTTATCAGCGAAACCTCTTACTGCTCACGGATTAGGGCTGATAAGAAACTGTAGGAGCCCCGCACACATGTGCATATAATACAAACACTCTGTCATAGATTGTGTGTTCAGGCCCAACACTCAAACAGCTTGTCATTTCCCCTTGCTGATAAGTCAAAGCCAGCACAGTCAGAGTTAATCTTATCAGCGGCGGACAAGGTCTGGAGATGCAGGTTATCTCTCCATTCACCGTTCATTAGTTACGAAAGGGCTTAATTAGCCGCGATTGCCTCTCTGGCATGTATTTATGGCCGGCCAATTGATTGCGTTGGGAAATACATGTGGGTTTGCCAGCAATAACAAGTTAGCGTTGATAAGTGTGGGACTGTTGGCTCGCTGGGTGTTTGTGTAAGACTCATCCTGGAGACTGACTGCCAAAACGCAGAGGTCAAACATACATCATCTAATCAGCTCCCAGAAAAAAAAGAAAGAAAAAAACAGAGAAAGAAAAGAAAATAACAGAGAAAAAAGAAATACATGGAGTGTGAAGCTACAAAGTACTTTTTGGAACCGGTAAAGACCCTGTCCATATAAATGCGCGTGTTTGTGTTTGCCCATCTGTTTAAAAAGGCTGCATATTTTCACGCAGCAACTTTAAAACGATAACAGTGAATAAGAGAAAGAAATACATTTTTGGCTACATTTACATTTAGCGTAAGTGCCGTGTTCATCTTAGAACTCTTAACACAGTGTAGTTTAGTTTCTCATGAATCGACTGTGATTTTGACAGATGGAAAACATGATTACTGTTTGCTTGCCTTTCCCTTTGCTGTGGTGTAAGTAGTGCTGTTAGATACACAGCAGAGACACATGATTGGTCATCAGTTATGATTTCCTCAATAGCCCAGTGGGGGGAGACAGGAAGTGGGACAGCGGGAGGGGGAAGTGGTGCTGGGCAGAGAAGAGAATGCCTGCTGGGAAGGAGATGGCTTTCTCTGACACAATCCGACGGGAAGCCACGGGGTCTCCGAACGGAGGGGGTGGGGGTGTGGGGGGTGTATTTGACCTGTATCAAAGCTATTCAAACCCCCCCCCCCCCCCCCCCCCGTTTCATTCCTCACCTCACTCACATCTGCCCAGTGAAACAGCAAGACCGAATTACCAGCAAAAATTGTCCCGCGTAAAAAGTGAAAAAGATTTTTTTTTTTTTTTTTTTTTTAGAAGCCAAACAGCTACATTTATGTTGAAGTACTTATTTTTTTGTTGTTGTTTTTTTTGTATTTATTGACATGCGTGTTCAATCTCTGAATTCAGAAGATGTTCCGCAAGCTAGTCAGGCAGCTAGTAAAAATGTAACGTTTGTCTGGAGACGCTGGCCTTGAGGTTTTTTTTTGGGGTTTTTTTTCTGAGCGGCTGTTCTCTGCCTGCCTGCGTGGCTGGGACGAGCTTTCGGCCTGTCTAGCATTGTTTTACAGAGAGATTTATTGAGCCAAAGATAACAATGTGAGCTCTCTCTCTCTCTCTCTCTCTCTCCGTCCTTGCTCTCTGTTTTGACAGAGCTGACCTTGCCACTCCTGCAGAACGTATTCAGGTCGGCGGGCTCTGGTCCCAGACTGGGCTCCACCTGCCTTTCCAAATCCCTCTTTATCTCGAGCAAAGTCAGGTAACAGACTCTTAAAGGAGGTGATAGAGACATACACCGCATGAACTCACGATTTTTAAAACCAAGCACAGACACGCGGAGAAAATAATTGGACCTGTTGTGGATAGTGTGAGTTGTCAGAGACAAGGAACCTGAATGGAGGGAGCGGGTCTATTTAAATTGAATTAGTATCCTTTCGGGTGATTTAATGATGGAGCATGTTTGGTTAGGCGGTGTGTTCTCCGGAGGTGAATCTTCATGGCCGCACAAAGGAGTTGGGGGTGTGGGGCACGCACTTGCAGTAGGTGGAGCTCTTGTGTCGGATTTTGATGTCGGAATGTGATCCACCTGCTGGTAGAGGGCAGGACAGCTGCCTTTGTGAGCATGTGTGTGTGTGTATGTGTGTGTGTGTGTGTGTGTGTGTGAGTGTGGGTGTATGTTTGTGTGCATGAGAGGTGGTGTGATTTTGATACTTGTGCAAATGTATGCGATGTTCAGGTAACATACAGAATAGGAAGGATACTATAGGTTTCCATTGTTGTAGCAGTTGCACATTTCTTCAAGTAATGGATAATGAGTATTATATGTAAAGCAGTGGAACATGAAAATTGGTTTAACAAGTAATAATAAATGGTGGCATTTATGCCAGTGATTATGACATTTTGTGTGTGTGTGTGTGTGTTTGTGCGTGTGCGTGTGTGTGTGTGTAATTGGGGTGAAGGGAGGGTTGCACGAGGATGTCGATTAATTGCTACCTGTGACAGTTTGCCACGTCTCTCTCCCTGCTCCCTGACACTTTTCATGCGAGAGCAGGCATAAATTTATCCATACAATTTCTCTGCCTCTCGTCATGTTCTGCTTCCCTCCCTCCTTCTCTCTCTCTCTCTCTTTCTCCCTCCTCCCCGCAATCTACCGCAGGCTCTCCATCTCTGTGGCCTGTCAGCGTGCTTTTTCATTTGGCTTGTTGCTACAGGGGGCTCGGCGCTGGCAGATTACAACTCGGCAGCCAGTCATTTTCGATTTATCTGAGCCCCCTCCACACTCCCCCTCCATTCCTCCCCCCCGGCCCTGCCGAGCGCTCGGGCCGGCCTGCATCAATCCAGACACACACAGCAATTCCTCAGAAACCGCCACCCCACCCCCTCCTCCTCCTTTAGCTCTCCCTCCCCATCGTCCCCTTTTCGATCGGCGAGAAAATTTAGCTCACAAGCCCTGAGACAAAAAAGAAATATTGTGGCAGGGGAAGCATTTAAGTTGGAGGAGGCAGCCAGAGCTGTATTATTACTTAGGCCTCTGTCACCGGTGATGACCCTGGAGAGTGGAGAATATCGATCGCATGTCACTCAAGGCATTCAGCAGATTGCATTGACAAAGCTTGTCGGGCCCTTTAATAGCAAGGTTAGCAGCCTTGGCTGGGGCCCAGGAGAAAACTCTAACTGTGCCCCATTACATGGTGGCTTTTAACCGTTCCCTCGGTCCGCAGAGTGGATTGATAACAGTGAGGAAGTAATTTTACTCTCATAATTGCCTTCCTGTGGTTGACATTTGTGGCCCTAAGAGCCTGTAAAGGAAAAAAAAAAAAGAAAGGAAGAAAGAAAGTCTGTCAGAGGCAGGCAGGCAGAGAGAAGAAGGCCAACATTGTCTGGATGTGCTTAGGACATGAAAAAAAAAAAGAAAGAAATCAGAGGAGTGGAAAAAAAAAAAGGAAAAAAACAAAACAAAACAAAACGGACAACATGCTAACAAAAATGTGGCACGCTAAACTAAATAAAGCATAAAAAAAGAGAGACAAGAAAAGAAAAGAAATACAGAAGATGAAAGGAAACACATAAGTGTGATTTATGGTTGGAGAGGAAGTCCATTACTTTGCAAGAGGAAGCCTAGACCAAAACAAAAACAGAGCAGAGGGCATGCTTTTCAAAGCAGGTCAAGCATTTCTGCTCTCTCGCTAAAGATGGCTGATAGCCTTTGAACATGCTCTGGAGAGAGAGAGAAAGAGAGAGAGAGAGAGAGAGAGGACAAAAAAAGAAAGAAAGAAAAGAAAGAAGTAAGAAAAATACAGAGCAATCTTAATTTTCCTATGATTCAATGCTTAACCGGGAAGGATGAGGCCTGAAATGGGAGCAACTGTTGGCAACTGATTTCGAACCGGGACTGAAGTGTAACTGCTCCCCTGGGTGTTGTAATTTGCTATGGCCACAGGTGGGAAGTCTCTTCCTGAAGGTTGTCTGGACCTCTGTGAGGTGCTGACAGGCCTCCAATGGTAGGTAGCTATTTTAAGGGCTGTGTAAATCGTAACAGCTGAAACTAACTCTGATCATTTGCAGCCTGCATTTTTACTCACGCAGAGAACCATAAGCATCAGCTAGTTTGGATTATCCAAAACGACCAGGTCAGGTAATGATAACTGCAGTCTTATATTTCCGCTGGTGATGCTCCCAGCGTTAAGAGTATCCACGACCATCTATTTTTGACTTGTCCTGTTTTTTTTTTGTTTTTTTTTTTTTTGAGAGGAGGCACTCTATCTTACATGTGATTTTAACTACATTGGTAATAATGAATGCATTCAAAAATAAGCATTAAGCATTTTAAGTAGCGCAGACTGACGCTGAGAGCCGGTATCAGCTAGCCAAGCTGCTAACATGCTAACTATGGTCAACAATTAATTTACAGCCCGTTTTAAGTGCCAGCTGAGTTGTAAAATAGCCTTAATATTTTGGTGCTCCAATCAATATAATTGGAGGGAAAAGGGTTCATGTTTTCTTTTAAGTCATTTCTTAAAAAGGAGCCAGTGAAAATAAGCAGCGGGAATGAGCCATGCATTGCTATTCCTTAAATGTACATTTAGCAATTAGCGTAATTGATCATGATGCATGCATTTAATGATGTGGTTGGCAACCTACACAAAAAAGCATGCTTTTGGCTCCTTAATCTCATCTTGTAACTTAAAGTGAATTTGTTGTGAATTTAAATTAGGCGGTTCAATGTAATGGTTTTTATTAACATTGACTTTCGAGATTAGCCTTGGCTTTTTGGCCTTCGAGCCAATGACCTGATGACCTGCCAATAGGGAAGCTGTGGATTGTGTTGGTAGATTTTTCTTTTTCTCTTTGAGCCGGTATAATCCTCCTTCAATGAGGGAGAAGAGCCAAACTCCAGATAGAGAGAGACAGGCTTGTGTTTGTTTCTCCCTTGACTCAGTCGAGGGCAACACCTCAAATACACATCACATGGAGCACCTGGTCCCCAGAGGTCACCTCCACCTTGCTGGGAGGAGATCAGAGGCTCTCCTGAGTTCCCCCTCGCTCTGTTTAACACACTTGGCACTGAGGATGGCCAAGCTGCCACAAGCACCTAATTACATGTCTGTATCCTCCTATCTCCATATGTGGCCTGTTTATCTGTTGCACATTTATCTAAAGCGCTCAACTGTTGACACTTTGCCACATCCACTCAGTGGACAGTCGAAAAACCATGAAATGAAAGATGATCAACTCATTTTTCTGCTCATACTCCGCTCGCGACATAATCTTAATTGGGACATTGCAGCCAATCATTGAAATGTCAACGAACTAAACAGACGTGGAGTCAGGAGGAAAAAAGATCTGCTCTCTTAGACTGT
This sequence comes from Chanos chanos, assembly GCF_902362185.1. NCBI lineage: Eukaryota > Metazoa > Chordata > Actinopteri > Gonorynchiformes > Chanidae > Chanos > Chanos chanos. The sequence continues at coordinate 13,280,954 of NC_044509.1, forward strand.
AAAATGTGCTGACACTCGCCGAGTCGGATTGAAATGGAATCATTTGATAGTCAAAAAATAACTTAAAGGACTCGCGTGATTAGCGTCGCCTTCTTTTCCGTGACGGCGCCGACGATTAGAGAGAACGTAAACCTTCCAACTTACGGTTGTGACACTTGTGGTTTGAACTTGTTTATCAGTGGTGAGAGCATTGAGGTGTAAACAGCAGAGAGGCACAGTATCACTATCTGCCCAGAGATTAAATCAGCTGTCGTCACATGTCAGTCTTACGTGGCCGCGGCAAAAAAAAAAAAGCGCGACCCTGATTAAATATCATTACAGGGTAATGTAACGGCAATAAATGCAGTGTCAACAACCTACTCCCATTTCCTCCCTCACTGCTTACGACCCCAGTAATCCTTTTACCTCAGTGAATGTAAAGCAGCTCTGGATGTAACCAAAAGCCAGCTAGTCGATATAAGATGGCTTCTTCTTCCATTTTGATAGGCGTGCTTGCTTTCACCTCATATGGGTCCTTATGAAATATATCCTGCGATCGGATGCTAATGTATAATCCAATTAGCCATCTTATTCTCAGTCACTTTCACACAATATGTCGCACTCCATTTGTCATGGAGGCCTGTCTCTTGAGAGACAGAATGTAATACCTCTTCAATTCAATCTGCATTACTCATTTGCTGTGGTATATTTACCGTATTATTGCTCAGATAGCAGATATCCACACAACTCTACGCATATTTCCAAAATGGTGACCTATTTAACTCACCTGTCTTCATTCCCAGACAAGACAAAACTACCACCATGCTAACATTTTGCCAAAATAAAAAAAACCAAAACAGGTATTACTTTGTACCAAAGTGCTCTTGTTTCAAACCCCGCCCTCCCCCACCTTTTTTAGTTTCTACAGCGCCACAGTCATGCCACATTATTCCTGTAACATCAAAAAAAAGCCTCTTTTTTTTTCGAAACTGGAAGCGTTTGTTTATCATATTACCGCCACACATGAGCCGCGCGCGCGAGTTTTGACCTGGTGTTAAGTGTCCGCGCTAAATTTCATTGCCTCCATCTACTGGAAAGGCCTGCCAATATACTGGCAGTGAATTCCTAGAGGAAAATAAATGGTAATAAAAAAGAGAAATGATAGCCCCTGCAAGCCAAGAGGAGAGCTTTTTTTTTTTACCCTATCCCTCTCTCTCTCTCTCTCTCTCTCTCTTTTTATTGAGGTTAGCCAGAGCTTGGAGATGTGACTTGGCACACATACTGAAGCTTAGCGAGATGGCAAGCTCTGAAAGCTGATATCCGAGTAACGGTTCCATGGCTGGGATTTTGGGGGTCTGGGGATAATATAATTAATTGCACACAAATTTCTTTGATGAATAGTTATGCTGTGATAAGGACAAGGCCCAGCAGCTTAAGATCCCAGTCTCGCTGCGTAGCCGCTGCATTCTGGGAAAGAACTACCATCATCCCCTGATCCACAGTTGGCTCATCTTCATTTGATGAACACCAGACATAACATAACAGCAGATACTGTGTGCGTGTGTGTATATGTATGTGTGTGTGTGTGTGTGTGTGTAAGTGTTTGTGTGTTAACACACTTGTGTGGGTGGGTCTATACTTTGGTGTACTGCAGATGTGTGAGCCGGGGGTTTTCAGTGTGGGAGGGGTTGATCTTTTATTGGCACACAGGGGCACCATAACAACATGCTCAGATATGATCTGAGAGGATTGAGCTTTCCTACTGCTCATAACAGCCAGCTCTTCTACTATGCACTTCAGTTCATTATTAAATCTGGGAATTGTCCCCATATATCAGTATGCGAGACCAGAGCATTATAGAGCCATTTGTTAAAAAGGTAATGCACATGATAGGAGCACACTGCCTGAAGATGGATGTTAAAAGCATATTGATTTGTCTATAATGTCATCGTATATCACGTTTTTTTTTTTTTAAATCTTTATATAGATGCATTCTCAGGTTTGTCCTTAAGGCTTTGACTCTGCTTGAGTACACCAAGCCCTTTTTGTACGTGACGAGATTTAGACTGCACTCTGAACTATGATGTTTTTTTTTTGTTGTTTTGTTTTTTTTTTTTTTTCCCCTTTAACTCCTCTTGTCCTCTTCTCCTCTCCTCCATTCATCTGCTGCTCAGGGTTCATTTGCCTTCGGGCTGGTATCGAGAGCTGCTCCATTGCTTTTGTGATAGCGTCGCATTCTGACACGGGCGAGTATAATGCACTTTTAATCCTCTACTCTGGACTAAGCTAGTCTGGGAGAGGGGCATTAAAACACTGGATTTTCCCGCCACTGCCGGAATATTGTCTGACAAGGTCATCAGAGGTCATAGCGTCACTTGAGTCTAATGGCATGGGAGAAGTGAGGGAAGTGGAGCGTTTCCATGGTGATCGCACCGAGGGTAACACGAGATGCTGATGAAAGCTGCAATATTTGCGCTGAACCGTCGGTGACATTTAGGAAAGGTTGTCACTGGCAACTTTTAGCTTAAGGGGTTGAGTATATATGTCAAATGAGGGGGAAATGAAGTGCGGGGGGAAGGGGGGGGGGGGTTTACACACCCCCACCCTCAGTTTTTAGTCACCGAGTTTGGTAACTTCAACCACTCCATTGTCATAACGTTAGAGTAAGACAAACAAGCACTGGGGCCCTTTAGCCCGACCCCAGCCCTGATTCTCACTGACAGGCTGCTACTTTACATCGGGCGCGATGCGGGCAGCCTGTCCTGGGCTGTTAAAACCTCCGGGCCTCAAAGCCAAATAGAAGGTCACTGCAGGGCCGCATGGGCTGGCCGTGTGACACAGCGCCTGTCCAAGCAAATGACAGAAAATTCACAAAGCCACCGCAACGGCTCTGACAGTCCCTGCGTTCTCCTGTCACACGACGTAAGTCGTCAGGAGAAACGCGCTTCACGTTAACCGCGCCTAACAGTTTCCAACTGTTACCGTCTGCCAGGAACCGTCTGGCCTTGGCCCGATTGGACCCCTGGGTTCTCACGTAAGGAGCTCGTAAAAAGGATCTAATGCGAAACGTTCGTCAAAAGCCTCGTCGTTTTTAATGTTTTAGAATTATCCGGAAGGATGCAAAAGTAACACAGCAGCCCGTCGACACAATACTGAATCTTCCTAACTGCTCTGTTTGGGTGTAAGCCAGCATTAGTTTGTACAGATTGTGATTTTTTTTTCTTTTTTTTCATGTACAGATTATTCTTCCCTTTGGGGTAGTGTCTATTCCAGCATTTAAATAGCCTTTATATATGAAGCCCTGATGGTGGCAGAGGGGAGATATTTAAAGTGTAGTCACTGGAAACTAAGGGATTTGACTGTGCGGCAGGGAAATAGACAATTTATTGTAAGCAGCCTAGCAAGCTAGTGGATAATCTATAAAACTTTCATGGTAGTCCCTCGGTGGCAGGCAGCCATAAAACTTCCCCGAATGAGGGACTTGTTAATTTACTTGTTAAAGCAAATTAAAAATTTATAAGCGCTTTTAGGTAAATGAGATCCTCTTTCATTGCAGCCCTTGTGGGATTTTTTCTCTCTCTCTCTCTCTAGAATCCTTAGAGGGCAGGTTGGCTGTTCAGAGACACCACAGTAGAACAATAAAAGCTGTTAAATTGTTCCAGGTTTATTACTGCTGTGCTCTGCAGCTGCTGTTCTGCGTAACTAAGGGAGACCAGGAGCCGATAGCAACAGAATCCCGGCGGCCTGCATTGAAAGCAGAACCTAGCCTTTCTTTATCCAAGGGGTGGGGAGGGAGGGGGGGGGGGGGCAACACTGAGGGTGGAAAAAAAAAGGGGGGGGGGGTTGATGTTGTATGTCAGTGCATAATACATTTAAAAGCCTGGTGTGGTTGAGAAAAGTTAGCAGGCTACTTTTGTGTTTGATTGCATGCATTTGCTGAAGTAGCCCTTGGGAATAGGTCAATAGACTTGTAAATTCCTGCATAACAGCAGCAAGCACTTTTCAGTAAGTGGGTAGAGAATATAATTGAGTACATGTGTTAACTGTAATCCTATAAAACCTTCAAAGGCAGTCCAGGCATGCACTGGGTATATTTCTAGGCTACCCCGCCCCCCAACCCCCTACCCCACCCCCTCTAGAGTATCCACTATCGAGAATATTTTTGATGGAATTACCGAATTCTTTTATCCCAGTGTAGTTTCATCACATCCCTAACATGTCTTGCACTTTCCTATTGTTCTGCAAAGCTCTGGAACAGCAGACCTTCCATCTTCTGTCCACTTAGGACGGAATAGCATCCAAAGAAACTTGTGTCAGCATTGCTGCTGATGCAGTAATTTCTGGCCTCGCATTGAGTATGCTCACATTCTTACATGAGGTAAAATGAATATTGCTAGCACTTCCTTTATTAATATCTATATGATGCGAGTTTAAAAGACTTCTCCAAGAGTAGTTAAGTGGGACCCTCACAGCCCATTCATTTAAGGAATGGCTATAAAACTATCTGCTATATTGCAATTTTAAGACATCTCAAGCTGTGTCTCGGAGACACCGGCTGTAAAACAGTTTTGCTTACGTACTGTGGAGAGAGCTCTAACTGTTGCTTAGCTTTGGCTGACAGGTTAGCGTAAAATCGTCATAAATCCAGATATGGACTCTGTCTGATGCCTGGCTTGTGTATGTTTTTTAAGAGCTGCAATGAATTAAAGTGGGACTTTAGTGCTTGCCTATCGGGTGTGAATCTTTGTTTTTATAAGGCACAGTGGGATGGAAAACACCACGGCACGTTTGATATGCAGTCAAAGTCGCCGTTATGCTTGGACTCCGTTGACGCCATCGGAAACTCAGTCCTTCCATTTACTTATTGAGCCGCCTCGGATATTTGCTTAGCGCCCTGTGATTACGGCATTGTTAAAAAAAAAAGTGCTATTTATAATGTAAGCTATTAAGTCTTTCCAGAGTTTGAGTAATCAGAGGGTTAAAACTCTGCACAGGTCTGTTTGACCTTTTTATGGGAAAGGCGAAACGAGTAGCTCATTCCATTACTGCTTCACATCAAAGACTTGGCGGCATAAATGAATCGTTAATAGTGTGGAGGTTTTGGGTTGATCGCTGCCAGAGAATCATGCTGACTGCTTATTGAAAACAGTTGTTAATTCTATACTTCAATAAATTCAGACCGAGGGAAGAGGGGGGGAAAAAAAATCTCCCCTAACACGGAACAGATTGGGGGAAAACAAGACCTCACTGTGTTGAAATTAATGGCAGATGCACTTACTGGTAGTTTAAATGTTTCATTAGACGCTAATGTCTTGCTGTGTTTTTAATTGTTGAGAAATTAGCCGCTAGAATATTAAAACCATCTGTTTGTTATCTTCCTGCAGGGGGAATCTTTATCCAGACACTGTAGCTGTGGCCGTTTATGTAGTTTATCCTTATGTTGCAACCTGATGAAACTGTCACTCTTAATTAATGTAATTGCACTTACATAAACAGTACGCATGCATATACACATACACACACATACACACACTCACTACAGTCTTGGGTATCAGTGCTGAGGGGTCCAGTGCAGGGGAGTACGTAAAAAAAAAAAAAGCCGATTAAAAATGAGATGAAATTTTAAACGACCGTATGAAGTAATGAACGCACTCACTCGGTTGACGTCTCCTGAATGATAGGCGAGAGAAGAAGAAGAAGAAGAAAAAAAAACGGACCGGTTTATAGACCCAACTGGTTTATTCATTAGATTTATCTGCCGAGGGCGGGAATCCAATCTCAGCAGAACTTTTTGATGACGGTAATTTATCGTGACCACTAGGATTTCTTCCCCCTGCTTAACACATCCATTTATCACGGCACTAAAAAATGACTCTGACGCCACAAAAGGGAACAATCCACACCTTTGAAAAACGTTAATTCTTTAAAGCAATTTAAGGAGCTTTAAAAGAAATTAAACAGAGGGACACGTTTGCAAATCATAGCAGAACATGGCCTGGCCTTGTAAGACCCGTGAAAGATTTAGACGTTATTGAATTGGTTTTAGTGTAGACAGACATAAGTCCCTGCACTTCGAAGCCAGGAAAATATTTGATTATGATTTGGTTTTGCTCTCCCCTTCCAATCCCTTCATTTCGAGACATGTACTCTATCACTTGCTCCGTTTCACCTTCAGGAGAGAGAGACAGAGAGAAAGAGAGAGAGAAACAGAGAGACCACAATTCACTTGTAACGTCAGGTCCAATAGAAGCGGTTAAGCTAATGCATCATTAACGTCCGTGCTTGTTTTTTCAACATGCGAGTTTACAGAATCTAATCTGGTCTGTCTAATCTGAAACTGCCAGACAGGTTGTGGTCGATGGAGCACATTACCAAGCCTTGTATGCAGTATGGCTGACACGCGTCATGACAGCAGGGGCTAATGAGTGGTGCTGATGATGCTTATTTCACGATTTGACTCTATGTTAACCGCTCCTCCTCTGGGCGTGTTCTGGACCCCCCCACCCCAGCCCCCCAACCCCGCCCAGTTTCGTTAACGTGACAGAGACGCGGTTCAGGCCAGGTCATTTCCCCCGACAGGATGATTAGTGGGTCGGGGCGTTGTCACGGTGACATTTTCGACGGTTTAATTGAAGATGGGGCGTTCTTTTAGCTTTATGTGAGCGGTTCACAACAATGTCGGTGTACGATCTATGGCTGTAATTTAATGGAAAGGTTAGGCCAAGGTCATTTGTGGAATAAGACATATATATTGTCAAATATTTGCATCATGGACTGTAGCTACTCGGACTATATCAGCACGAATGCACATATATGTAACCTCCACCTTAGTATGATGTAGGATCAGTTTGATGTGACTTTCCGCAGAAGGAGGGTAGGACGAAAAAACTCCCTTTTTAATAATGGTTTGGCTTTTTAGGGATTGTGTTTGAAGTGACTACTACAGTCACTCTTGCTGGATTTCATTTTCTCTCCCTCTCTCTCTCTCTCTCTCTCTCTCTCTCTCTCTTTGTCTGTCTTTCTCTCTCCGTCTCTTTGTTTCTGTCCTTTCTAGTATCTTCCTGCGGCCTCCCTCTGTTTCTTGAAGTCCTATTATGTGTAGACTTGGATTCTTCTCTTGTCCTCTTTTTATCCCTGCGTTTATTTCTCTCAGAGTGGTCTGTGCCTCTGATCATGGGAGGATATTGGTTGAACTAGCTTCTTCTTTCTCCCACTGTGGAATTCTCCCAAGGAGAGGCCTTCTTTCACATAGCTAATGGCTAAAGAAAGGGAGCGGTTTCGTTTTAATTATGTTCTTTACTCAAGGGCCTTTCACCAAGCCCCCACATCCCTCCTCTACTCCTTTAATAACCCACAGCCAGCATCAGTGAAAAGAAATATTCCCCTAACCCTCTCCCTCACTCTTAGTCGCCCCCCCCCCCCCTCCTCCTCCTTTGTTATGTTCTATCAAATTGATCCTGTATTTTTCTTTCAGGGAGAGAAATGGACATTAAGAGAGAGAGAGAGACAGACAGACAGACAGACGGACAGGGAGACAGAAAAAAAAAATAGGGAGATGTGAAGGATTGCACGAGAAATGGAGGGAGAGAGTTGTATCTCTCCATCATGGAAAACAACCCCCCTGTGTGCTATGCACCACTCTGCTTTTTCTATTAGGTGCTATTTCAGCCGTTTACTACTCTGCTCCATTCTCTCTCATAAATTTATGTGTGCGTTTTTTTTTTGTTGTTTTTTTTTTGTTTTTTTTTTTATGCGCTTTGAAATGTAGCCTGAGAGGCTTGGCAGGGACACGAGGCTGGAAAGAGTGCGTCTGAGGAGACTTCTTTGGACATAAATTGCAGACCCTGACGACAGTTGCCTGGTCCCTTGAGTCAGACACTGTTCTTCAGACTTTAGTGGGCTCAGATGCTTTTGGATCACTCATCATCCTGCCTTCTCTTTTAGCTCTTTCTCTCTTTCTTCTCTGTCTCTGTCTCACTTTCTCTGTTGTTTTTTTTTCTCTCTCTCTCTTCTCTTTCTCTTTCTTTTTCTCTTCCTTTTTTCATGATTTTTGTGTCTGGAAGAGGACACCTGCTGGGCCCCTGTAGTCTCCCGCAAAGGCAAAGTGTCTACTGGAAAGGAAAAGACTACTTTGATGTTTTGGGACATTTTATTTCCTTCACTCTGTTTTCTTTCTTTCTTTCTTTCTTTCTTTTCTTTTTTTTTTTTTTTTTTTTAGGCAGTTCATTTGGTGATATCTGATCCTTCTACAGCTGTCATCAGCTTGGAGTGAATCCCTCGTAGGATTCTCTCCAAGCCTCAGACACAGCGATATGGAAATAAAGCCAAGTAGCTTATCATTCAGTTGTCATATATCATCTGCAAAGTCTATAGGAAATACCTGAAAAAAAAAAAATGCTTGACTGTTAACATGCTGTTATTTGGAACAGCAGTGGATCTGCCCTCTTTCTCTGTGTTTAGAAATTGTTTCTAGGTACATTCTAGTTCACTTCCAAGGCCACTTGCGTGTGTGTGCTTCATGGCGTTTTCTAACTCTGTTTCGCAGCTGAAGCCGGGACAGAACAGCTGTAAGGACAGCGACAGTGAGAGTGTGAGCGGAGAGTCCAAACCCTCCATCAGGAGCAGCTCCAGAGACAGGCTGACTGACGTAAGTGACCCAAAACCGAACCTCTCATATCCCCACAATAACATTGCTCTTCCTTTAGTGCTGAGAACCGCCATCACAATATAAGTCATTTCAGGTCTTTTGCCAGAAGAGTGCCTCACACTAAATTCAGCTAAGTTATGTTTTGACTCCCAGTCATGCACCACTGATTCCTAAAATTTACATCATCACTTGTCAAAAAACTGTTTAGTTATGGAATGGGTTCAAAGCTCCAAGCACAACAATTCCAATATTATAATATTTACAAGAACTAATGTGTGTTTGTGTATTTTGTAGAATTATTAATGACCTCTTCTCCGGTTTAAATTTTCCATGAAAAGCCACTAGACACACTAGGATAACTGTGTTAGGAAAAGAATTACCTGACATTAAAGTTTTATACAGCCAAATGCCAGTGGTATTATTTTATAGAGCTTATGTTTCGCCTGTCTTCCATCTTCACTTTCGAAATTCGATAAATGCCTTTATTCAAACCTTTGAATGTTTATGATGAAGGTAAGTAGTAACTGTTTGTGTTAAATTCTGTGCCTCTTCCCCAGTGTAAATAATTATCATCAAACAGATAAGTGTAGCATGTCATACCCAGTTTTTTTGTCACACGCTTTTTTTTTTTTTTTTTTATATTTCCAAGTCGTGTGAATTCATTCAGTATTGGCCCAGAGCGTTACTGTGAACCTTATCTTCCGTCCCGATCTTAACGGACGTGGCCCTTTGCCAGGAGGAACAATGGGATGGGAATTTGTGTGTTCGCCAAAGACCGTTGTGTCTTTGTGTGTTGTCTTTGGCGTTTTCGTCAGGTGCGCCACACTGTTTGGGTTCTCCACACCCTCAGGTCTGGCTCCAGGGCTGCCAGCCTGTTTGTGCTGGGCAGACGATAAGGACATCCTATTTATTCAGTCGGCTCTGCCCGTACACGGTGACTCAGTCAGGGCCTGCGCCGTGGAAGTGGAACGGCCTCTTGCCGGTTCCGCCGACTTGTTTTGAAAGAGGAGTCCCACGCTCTCCGACTCGCATCATGCTACACGCGTCACCTCGACCAGAAGTGTTAGCTCTCCAAAACCGTTGCCGCTACGATCGGCTCTTAAACCTCATTCCGAGCGGGTTGAAGCGGCCAAGCTCAGCATTTAGCGGCACTCTGGTTATTTCTCTAGGTTTTACTCACTGATTCCGGCAAAACATTTCGTATTCACCACGAAAAGTCCCTCTACCCGGTACCACACCATGTCTCCCTCGTCATTTTTACTAGAAGACAGTGTTTATCTGTGCTTCAGGGGGAAAAAACGTATGAGGTGTAAGAGAGCGTTGTTGGAACAAGGTGAACCGCAGTTGAGTTTTCCCTCTGCTCCTGTTTTTCTTCCCTTTTTTTTTTTTTTTTTTGCGGGGGGGGGGGGGGGGGGGGGGGGCGCTGGTTTAGCACCGAGTCAAGACTTCCGAGGAAGCTATCAGATATCAGCGGTAATTAGAGCTGTCAGCCGGAGGGCAAGGCATCGCGGAGACAGACACGGCAAAGCAAGCCAAGCGCAACCGCTCCTGCGTGTAGCCATAGGATGCTCGACCAGCCATGAAATGAAATAAGTAATTTAATGTTGACATCAGAAATTGAAATGATACCTGCTGCTCTTCGTCATGCCGTTGCAAAAAGCCCCGATGTAATAACGGAGACAAATAAGGCAAAGAGTACCACGCCCGCCGTGGCTGCCGGTCGCCGTAAGGAAGAGCCACACCTCAGTGTATGTAAATACACAAAATCATGCAAATGATAGATGTGTCAGGATAAACATACCGATAAAAGTTCAAGGCTGTTTGATCTTATTTTACTGTGTCAAACACGGTCCAGGATGTGTAGTAGGCCCCTGAGGGCCACCTGTTACCGGCCTCTGTTTTCATCTTTCTGTTGGACAGCATCCAAACATGTGAGGTGTGTATCAGTGTATCGCCTTTCGTTTGAAGTTAGTTATTTTCTTGCATATTCTAATGGAGTGTAACCAAAAAAACCTGCCGTGCAGATACTCTGTTGTTATACATGGGTGGAGAAGGCAGAGATACGCAATTCGCAAACTTAAACTTGGCATAGCACTGAACGTAAACCAACATGTAAAGTTGTTTTAACCCAGAAATAAAAGTAACCTGACAATAAGGTAAAACCCCTATGCCCACTGGGTTAGAAGCACAACCTAAGCTTGCTGAGAGAAACATTTTACCCTGTCCCACGCATGTTCAATAACGACCCAAAGCGGATCGTTTAAAACACTCAAATTGGACTGTTTTTGACCTCCAAAGTTTTACGAGTTCCGAGTTAAAAACAAAAATATCAGGACCTTTTCTTGTCGAGTACTTTTTACTTTTTTACTTTTTTTTAGCTTTTGCGGAGTGTAATATACACTCTCTTTACTTGGCTTTTGAATATACTTCAGAAAATTGCCGTGGTGTATCGCGGCCTCAGCAGGATGGTGAAAACATATTACTGTGTCTCCCGGTTCTGGATATTTCCGGAAACCCTCTGCCGTCTTGAAGGGAGCTGCTGAAAGCTCCCTTGTTTGACAGACTCTTTTTGCCTGGCTTGTCACTTTAGAGTCAGACTTAAACTGGGCCCATCTCACTTCCTTAGGGTCCCTGAACAAGGCAACACAAGCCAGACTGCAAAAACCCACTTCACACATGTGAAAAGGTGCAAGGCTGCATTTCACTCTCTGAGTGTTTTTAGTGATGAAGATGCAAGAGAGAGGGAGAGGGAGAGGTTTTACTAAATGTGGGGGGAGAGCAACAAATAGAGTGAAGAAAGAGGAGGAATGAGGACAGATGGTGACGATGACAAATATTATTATTATTATTATTATTATTATTATTATTATTATTATTATTATTATCGTTGTTGTTGTTGTTGTCTTAAAAAATCTTATCATTCAATACATCTTATGTCTGTGGGAAATATCCTACTAACCAGCCTACTAGTTGGGTCACTGTAAATGTGAATTAGTGCCCAGTATTAGAATGCTATTGATTGCGTGCAGACTGAGCTGACGCACGCTGCCACATTGGAAGCTCGTCAAAAAGAATTAAGTGCCTCGTGGACCCTTACGAGGTCAGGCATTTGATGTGAGAGCCCGCTCGTTCGTTAGATACTGGCAGAGTGCTAATGATGTTTGCTGAGGGCCTGCCTTATTCGGCCGCCCGTCGGACCCAGCGCAGATGAAAGGGAGAGACCTCGGGGTCGGCCCCCCGCGCGCCTGCCGGGGAACAGGAGTCAGGACGGGTCGCGACAGCCCCTGTCTCCTCCCTCCTCTCTCCTCCCTTCCGCCCGTGCCCTGCCAGCTCATTAGGCCGACAAATCGCGCGTGGGCCCCGCCCCCGTCGGCCTTAACCCCAAACCTCAGCTAAATTGGCAGGCTTGCTATATTTGCTCCGCAGCCCCGGGTCCCCTTTCAGGATTGTTTGAAGCTAGCGCGGCGTGCGGTCTCCTCAGGCAGGATGGTAGGAGGCCTGAGCGGAGGGAGGGTGGAGAGTAAGGGTGGGTGGAGGAGGGGGATGGGGATGAATCACGCACATGTGTTTAGTCTCTGCGGCAGGGGTGAAATGCCATCATTACCCAGCTGCCTATCAAATAAATTGGCAATTACGGGCCTCGGGATTCCAGTAAACAGTGTGCTAGTTTGTGTGTGTGTTTGTGTGTGTGTGTGTCTGAAAGAGAGAGAGAGAGAGAGAGAGAGAGATGAGAAAGTGTCTCAGGCCCCTTGAGCGTTTGGTGTCAGCGTTAGCCAGTCAGCGTCGTCTTGATGAGAATCACCAAGAGGGAGACAATAATGAATTTGCCCAAGGTAGAGAACAAAAACAAAAGCACACCAATAAATAAGTGAATAAATACACCGCAGCCAAAAGATGTGACCACTAATTTACCATCATCTCTTTCTCTTTAAACGTGGACAGAGGCTACAGTATGTGAATGCTAAGAGCTGTATCCCCACATCTGTCTCCTCCCTTTTACACACACACACACACACACACATACACACACAGAGCAGTGACTTCACCTGCTCTTTGGTCTCCATAGAGACCACATTCAGGGGCTGTCTGGCTAACTCAGTTTATTGCTCATTCATCATTGAGTTAGAGCTGAATGAAGCCGTTTGATGAAATATTTACTCCTGAGCCAGCTGACCGTTTGTGCCTTTCCTCCACAGAGCGTGCTCAGTACGCTGCCACGCGCGTTCCTCTATAGGTCGACCGGTCGTGTTTGAAGTACGCCGTGCTCACGTAAGAACCCAACCCACAGATGGCGTTGATTTTATAACAGAACAGTCTGGAGCATTACCACAGAATCCCACACAGCCAAGTCTAACTCGAGGGTAGGATTAGAGTTATATATCGTTTTTTTGTTTTTTTTTTCCCCGGTTAGATAGTTTATAGTTTCACATCTGGACCTGATGTTTTAAAAGTTCTCCTTGAATGCATGTTTTCAGTCCATGTTCAGTTTGGGATTTTTTTTTTTTTTCGTGGTTTGCGTGGAGATGCAGCGTTTCTCTTTTACATTCGGGATCGAGTATCCTCCGTGCATATTTTATCCCAACCTAGTTATTTGTGGGTTTGGATTATTAGATGGCTCTGTTCTTAAGATTCTTTTCACATGTGGTAAAACAACCCAGACCTTGCAAATTACTGCCATTGGAACAGATTTATGTCAGATAATATAGATGTTGTTTTTAATGGTTCCTATTATTATTTGATTTGTTGGGGATGTTGTAAGAGACCGCAGTTTTCTGCTCCTTAGTTTTCTCTCTTTTTTCTTTTTTTTTTTGTTTTTTTTTTTCTTCTTTATGCTGTTGTTTTTGACCTACGGGGCCGTGCTATGTGATCTCCGAAGTCAAAGCTGATTACTGTGTAATATGCTTTTTTTCTCGATTTTCCCCGCTCTCTGTAGATCTGGATGCATCTGGGCGTCTTGATGCAAATTTTGATTATTTCTAAACACATTAGTAATAATGAGGTCACCATCCCCTACGAGCCAAGATACGCTGGCCAATTTGCTTTGACATGGAAGTTGTAATTGCTTGCATCAATTATACAGGAGACCCCCCCCCTTCCCCTCCCCACACGCCTGCTCCCCCCCCCCCCCCCCCCCCCCCATTAATTTGAATTGTTCCTTATTGGAGACGAGCATTTAGATATGGGAGCTGAAGCGTTATACCTATAATTAGCTCATTATCCTGCTATCTCAGTCTCTCTCTGACTGTGGCTTTGGGCCCCTGTTCCAGCACTGTTCCATTGTCAGTGGAAGGGGGGGGGGGGGGACGGAGGCGGGGACACAGTCGGCTGGCTGCGAAACACGAGCGGTTATGATTGCTTTATGGCTTAACAGTGGTATTTTAAATCAGCTGTCAGTCAGGCTGACCTGAAACACCGCTGTCGACAGGCGCTCAATAAACCTGCCACGGGTCTCCCCGGTGCCCGCATGTCATGCTTCAGCTGTTAGAATGGCCCACTGTGACAATTAGGCACTTCCCTCCGTAGCCCAGTGATAGTGGATCAGTTACGAGCCCCATTAATACAAGCTCAACCTTTCAGAACCTCAACGCACTGGGGAGCTCTGAACCACCCTCTGCCAAGACCCAATATTCAGTGCTGGAGTCTATCTATCTATCTGTCTGTCTATCTGTCTGTCTGTCTGTCTGTCTGTCTGTCTGTCTGTCTGTCTGTCCGTCCGTCCGTCTGTCTGTCTGTGTATCTGCCCATCTATTTATATGTCTATCTGTTTTCTCTGTCTGTCTGCCTCTTTTTATGATTCTAATAAGCATTTATGATTCTAATAAGCATAAAATTAGTTTTAATACCAATACTTTTAGTTTTTGCTGTAGTGTTAGTACAAAACTATGCTATTACCTGTCATTTCCTTTTGTACCATCATTTTCTGGGAACACACTTTTCAGAGCTTTTGTTTGTTTGTTGTTGTTGTTGTTGTTTTTCTCAAGCTTTTTGTGTTACTCCAGAAATGTCGCAGTAAGAAAGAGAGAGAGAGAGAGAGAGAGAGAGAGAGAGAGAGAGAGAGTGATGTGGAGTTGTCTCTCCATTGCCTTTTTAATCAGGCAGATGAATCAGGCAGCTTTCCAGAGGATGAGGTCCTCATTACCTCCTCCAGCTCTCCTCAGTCAGCAGATTGGGGCTGGAGTCTGAGCTGTCTGTCAGGGCTGTGGGAAAAAGGCATGGGGAGGAACAGATTGTGACACTGTGTGACAAAGCAGTCGCGCTGCATTATGGTGTGTCTCCGCCGTGCTGTCATTACCCGACACTTAACTGTCCATCAGGAGCCCAGAGACGGCCCAGTGGAACATCACCACGGGCGTTACTGTGGAGCTCCCTATCAGACGTCCTGATGGAGATAGCACCAGGGACTGGAAGAGGGCTGAGTGAGAGAGAGAGAGAGAGAGGAACAGCGGTCGCAGGCCAGTGTTCAAACCGAAACCTCAGTCTAGTTGGCAGTCTCTGAGTCATTCGTCATAAAGGAACCCCACTGGTCTCTCTTCTTTGAGCACCAGACCCTGGTCTCGTGCTTGTTTTGAAATTTTATTCATCTGTTTATTTGAAGTCATTTTATTTTTAATTAGTAAGTACAACAGTAGCTGTAGATCAAGAGAAAGTGGCTGTTGCATTTGTTGGTTTGTTCTGAGTAGTTTGTTGTCTGTCTGTCCGTTTGTTTGTGTCAGTTAGCGGCTGTCTTTTTGACTATTATTTTTTGACAGTTTGACTGCTGAACATTTGCACTTTTTTTTTTCTTGGCAAGTACAGGCATGCTCATACAGAATTCGAAACAACAGTTGGAATATACCAAAGTGATGCAGCCAGGCCTGAACCAAATGTTTTCCGTGGAAAGTCAAATCCTATTCCATTGTATTTAGAAGGAGACTTGGCAACGGTCGGACCCGCTCCGTGCCGAAATCCTCTTTGACTTCCTTTTGGCGCCTAGCTACACATTTTGTAATGTAATGTAGACCACTTTCTTTTCCTTAGATTTCCCTGTTGAGACAGGCTCCACTCTGAGGATTCTTCCCTCTCTTTTTCTTCCCTGTTTCTGTGCTGAGGTCATTCCGTCGAGGTAGCTTGAATAAGTGGAGCCTGGAGGAATCTCAACAAAAGTCTCCCTCTGATTGGACGCACACAGGGCCCAAGGAGAGAGGGAGAGAGAGAGAGAGAGAGAGAGAAAGAAAGAAACAGACAGAGAGAGAGCTCCGGTTGCCATAGCAATAAGAGAACAATGTGGAAGGGAGATACGTGTGTGAGTGAGAAAGAAGGAGAAAGATGCATTCTTCTGCTCTCGGAACACTTCATCGACCAATGACTAACAACTAGTTCTGCTTTGCTCCGTCCCTCCCCATTACACACACACACACACACACACACACACAAACATATTCAGTACACTACGGAGACTTCTCACCCCCTGTGGAGCAGACTTTGCTAGAGCATGTCCTTCATTCACAATGCCTTGGTAGGGATGCACTTACACACGTCTACGAGCCAGAGAAAACACAATCCAGCCCACCAGGAGCACAGCATCAGCTCAGACTCATAAACATGATTACGGACTACTCACGGTCGTGTATGGTTTTCCTCTCCTGGGCCGACAAATCATAGAATCCCTATCCGCACCGCTCCTCATCACAGCCTTGAAAATTTCACCGACCTGCCTCCCAACCCACTCTCCCCCCCACCCCCACCACCACCCCCTTCTGTTTCTCTCTCTTACTTTTTTTTTCGTTCTTTTTTATTTTTTTTTCATCGCACTTCCTCTGAGACCGAGGATGTTTTTCCTCCTTAATGATCCCTCCATATGACGGATTGGAGGAGTCTCTTTAGAACGAGCAGATGTAGCCGCAGCAGAGGTTCAGGTGAGGGAATGTTTGTTATGTTTTGCCGGAGATAGCGCCGGGGAGGGAAGGGCTAGGCTAAGGCTTGACGCAAACCGCTCACGAGAGAGAGAGAGAGACAGAGAGAGAGACAGAACCACCCGAGACGAGAGAGAGAGAGAGAGAGAGAGAGACGTGAGCTGGAACCGTCTCTAGCGAGGGCACAAGATTTGACAGGCTGTGCCCCTTCATTCACCCAACCATTTGCCCCTCGCTGTTCGCCATGCCAATCAAATGAGGCAATCTAAGCCGGCCAGACGCATTTCCTCCTCAGCCCGGGGCTCCCGCTGGCTTTTTCCCCGTAGGAGTCTAATGTGTAAGTCTATCCGCTCCGTTGCTGTCTGACTGCACAGGGCAGGTATCTTATTGGAGTCGGTGGGAGACTGCGTCTGGTGTTGGAGGTTTTTGCTGTAGCGGTTGGTGCTCTCAGTCATATTGGAGCCCTCATACAAGCAGGCGGCAGCAGCGCGGGCCACGCTGTAATCAGCGTGCGGGAGGGGTGGGGGGGGGGTGGGGGGCGGCCGGAGACCCAAACGGCAAATCAAAGGGAATGAAACGAGAAATGTTTGTTTTGACCGACGGTCACAAGACTGCCCCTTACCGAAGTCAAAACAGGCCTTTAAAAAAAAAAAAAAAAGAAAGAAAAAAAAATTATACCCTGTATTTCCTCATCATACAAACATTTGATTTTCCCTCCTCCTTTTTTTTTTTTTTTTTACAAGAGGTTTCCAAAATAATATTCACATGAGTCAACTGCATGTATGTTTCTCCCTGTTGTAAGGGAAAATGCCGGACTATATGAAAACAGCCACCATGTTTTGATTCTGGTCCAAAGCTTATTTTACTAGTCTGTCATGCAAAGCGAGTACTTTAAAAAAACATAAATCCTGGCTTGGTGTAGAGCTTTGGGGCCAAGGCTTTGGCGCTATCTGTCAGTGGACCGGTGGAATTTATGCGTGAGAGAGCAGCCAGGCTGAATATAGCAGTGCTCTGCTGAAACAGTGATTATGAAGTAGCCCTCCCTCACTGTCTCACCCCCTGACTACGACCCTGACCAGAGCCAACCGCTCTGGGAGACCGTAACCAAGGTTGAGCTCTCCGCGCCTTCTGTGTGTACTGACTGTCCCTGATGTTTTATGCCGTGCTTTATGAACGAGCGAGAGAAATATATTGTGCTTTTGTATCTGTAGATATATGTATGTATAAATGTGTGTGTGTGTGTGTGTACATGTATATACATATACGTCTTTGTGTGTTTGTGTGTCTATAGAGAGAGTGAGAGAGAATCATTTTAGTCTCTAAGATGGAGAAGAGTTTTCATGCGATTATATCAGGGAGGCAATAGACAGGGGATGTGGGAAAAGCGCATTTGTTGCCCACACAAACAGCTGAAACGTTCGTCTCAGCGTCTGCGAACGTTCCGCTAACATCGTGTGTGCAGCGTGGTGCGCTCTGAGTTGAGCCCAGGTCTTTCCCCTTTGACAGGCCCTCTTTTACAGGGCTGTCGATCTGCATTAGCACTCCTCTGCAGTTTGGCACAGGGCAATGTTCTGTCTCTGTCAGCTTCTATGCCTCTGACAGAATTACTGTGGGAGGCACTGCGTGTCACATCTCTTCTATTTCAGAAGCCACTGCGCCCCCCCGCCCCAAACCACAAGACAAGGCAACAACCCAAAGAATAAAAATAAAAATATATACATACACACACACACATATATTATATATTTATATATTTATATAAAGTAGATATAAATAAATAAGGAAACACAAGCTCTTGGAATTACAGTTTCAGAAAATTATTCCAGAGACATTATTTCCCTCAAGTCATGGGCTTAAGTCAAATTTGGAAGAGGAATGAAATTGCCAGCAGTGAGAAAAGGCAGACAGAAAAGGTAGGAGTTCATGAGTAGAGAAATGACGTTTTCATTTGTTCCCCGGCCCTATGGGAAAGATAGGACGTTCTAGTAAATAGATGTAGTTATGAGAAATGATTTTTTTTTTCCCCTGTTTTTTATCCTGCTTGTCAGCAGATGTTGTTTCAAGGCGCATTCAGTGATATGGCCTTCATGATATAAACATGTCTCTCTCTCTCTCTCTCTCTCTCTCTCTCTCTGTCTCTCTCTCTCTCTCTCTCTCACCCTCCGACAGCTCGCTTTGTTTCACAAGAAATAGTTCTCTACTTTTAGGCGGGAAAACTCCCACGGGCTTTACTCTTTACTCTTTCAGCGTTAAAATTGACCCAACCGAGTTAACTACGTGTGCACACTGCACAGTGTTTCTGAGAAAGAGATTCTGCCTTTTTTTTATTCGTTTTTTTTTTTTTGTTTTTTTTTTTTCTTTGCTGTTTTGTCGCTGCCTGAGCGCTGCATGGGCTGGAATGAAGTTTTTCGATTTAACGACTCTTGATGCGTAAGCCCCACGTTTTACTTTTCTTCAGCTCTCCAATCCCCACCGCCAGACAGCGCTGCGTTCAGTGCTCTGGGGGTGAGAGGGAAAAAAAAAAAATCCTTCACATTAATTTATTCTCCCAGAATATTTTTTTCTGTTTCTTTCTCCTTGTCAAACTGGGAGAGAGAGAGAGAGCGAGAGAGAGAGCTTGGTGGGCTTCGCTTTACTTGCTTACCAACTTTATTCACACATTTATTTATTTATTTTCATCCCTCGTTATTCCTCTAGTTGCAACACTAGCGTCTTTCTGCTGTTTTGAAGAATTGCTTTCCTTTGGTCAAGACACACACCAACAGTGTTGTCACCTGACACAATCGCAGTTTACAACCAAAATGTTTATTTTTTTTTTTTTTCTTTAAATGGAAACATCATTGTAATTAGTCATTTTATTATTTCTTTTTCACAAACCATTTTCTGAGGTATTATATGTGCAGTATTCAGGGTAATTGCTGGCAGTGCGTCTTGTTTTGATTTACACTTAAAAAAAAAAAAAAATGCACGTCTCAAAATGCACATCTCAAATATAAAAGATTTTCTGTACGTTCGCGTTGGGATACAAATAATTCATTGACTGGTTTTTTTCTTAGGGAGTGTTGAGGTCAGCAGAGCCCACCAAATGATTTGTTTTACCTTTGATCTTCAAAAGGCATCTCATTGGTTTATACGAGACATCGCATTATGTGTGTTTGGCTTTTGCAGTTAGTCATATTTCTGAGGCCTGTGTTCAAAATTGCGGTTGGGCCTCTTTCCTGTGAGTATGACATATCTTTTAAAGCAGTGAGAAAACAGATATTTCTGGTTTGTCATGTTCACTCATGTTCTCATTCTTGAGTCTCACTACATTATTAAGGTCGTCATTCATTTTTTTTTGTTACGGACAGTAAATATGTCATTGTATTTGAGGTTTCGTTTTCCAGGCGTTGCTTTGTGGTTCTGCCGTGTAATTCAGCTCAGTACAGTTCAAACCAAGCGGTAGTGACCGTCTCCTTTCCTCAAAATACAAATCCATAACTCTTCAGCAGTTAGCTTGAGTAATGCTTCTAAATCCCGATACTTTATACTTTACACAGAGGCACATCCAAAAAGAACTGTAAGCTATTTTATTTCATTTGCTAACGGATGCCCTCCTTTGCTCTCAACGTCCTCACCTTTTCAAAAACGCTTCCTACCTGCCATGTTTGATCATGACTGATTCTAACCCGAGAATTGAGTAGGAGTGCGGCGCATAAGAGGATTAGCGATTCTGAGGAGACCTGCGTCCTTTTCATTCACCCCCGAGGAGATGGAGCTGAAGTCCCATCACAGCTGAGATTACTCTGAGGGAATCGAAGAGAATAAGCCGCGAGATGTCTTTAATAGGGTGATAGCGATCACGTGTCGAACGCCGGGGTGAAATTGCACGGAAACCTTTGTTGTAAAAATCGTTTTCCATAAATCAGACGCTTCTGTTTCTTTCTTTTTTTCTTTTTTCTTTTTTTTTTTTTTTTGTTTGGCTTTGTTTTGTTTTGTTTTGTTTTATTTAGCACACTTCTCATCCCTCTTGTTTAACGTCTGGCGTTTTGATCCGTGATTTCGGCTCCAGTGAGCAGGCACTCGTGTGTTAAATTCAAACCTCTGAATCAGAGATAGCTTCCCATCTCACCCTCCCACCGATGATCTATAGCGCTGTAAAAGAACCAGCTTTTGTCCTGCTAACCTGTTAGGATACTTTGTACTTGGATATGGTTACACCTCTGGAGCTACAAGCCTTTTTGTTTGTTTCCTCATGATAGCTGAGTTGGCAGGTCTTCTTTTTCACTCAGGGCCAGAAGAGAGGACACGCTTTAAAGAGATGAGGAACGAGACCTCTGCTCCGTTGGTAACATTGGTGACAGCGGAAAGAGATGGTCACCTAAAATCCTAAAAGGTCATTAAGGGTTAAATTATTATTATTATTATTATTATTATTGGTCCCTAGTTGGTGGATGTGTGGCAGGGAAAATGGCTTCATGTTTAGCCATCCCCTAACAGCCTATTAAAAAAAAAAAAATGATATTGTGTTGCCATTCCTTCACTTGATAGTTTCATTTCTACGTAGGAGTGGTTGCTTCTCTGTAATGTTCTTATTATAAAACATTGACCTCCTAATTCTCCTTAAGAGACTGCTTCAGCAGTTCACTGTCTCACATAGCACATCCTTTATTCACAGCTATACTCAAGACTCAAATTTTACATTTATTCATTTAGCTGAGACTTTAATCCAGAGTGAATCTTTGAATTATATAACTCTCAGACATAAATATGGCGCAAACCTTTAGGTTTCGAACCCACAGCCTGCTTACCGAGCCTTCACCGCTATCAGTAAACTGTCTTATTCGTTTTAGCAGAGTCATAGTGCTAGTTGTTCTCTGTTTATATGGATGCAGTTTTACAGAGCATGAAGATGACCTTCCAGATAAGGGCAAACTGGCTGTAGGCTTTGTGGAGAAGATTAACCTGTCTCTAGATATGGCAGTGGCCACGCTGCTTAGGTAGGTCAAAGAAGAGGTATTAGCTCCAACCAACAAGAGTGGAGGGCCATCTGATTTCAAGTCGTGTCCAATTATAGCATTATGTCCACCACAAACAAGATCAGAGCTGCAGTACCATTAACCCTTTGGTGTCTAAGCAGAGGGAAAGGGTACACCAGGTGAACATCCAGACGCCACAAGAAACATCTCAGTACATGACAGCATTACCAATACGCAGGGGGCTAATATGCTTAGGAACGACATCGCTGAAAATCCTTGCAAAGTGTAAGTGAACTGGATTAATATTGATTACTAAGGAGGTATTGCGTACTACGTGACGCGTTTCATTTAAAAAAAAAAAAAAAAAAAAAAAGCCAGGTCCTCACGCGTCGCTGGAATGTGTTTGGAATTTGCTTTATTCTGTTTCATACACTCAAGTGCAGCTCTTAGGGTCAGATGATACCGAACACAATTATGCTTTTGCCTCTTATCTGCGATGATTTTGTGTCGTGGCTTTTTTTTTTTTTTTTTTTTTTTAAGAGCTTAAAAGGCTCTACAGTGTTACAACAGATCATAATTGCCTTTAATACATTCTGTGCGTAGAAGCACTCCAAAACCTCGCACAATGAAGCTGAGAGCAATCCTCAGTGGCTAATATAGTGGAGTTCATTTTCTTGTCAATTAGGGGGAAAAACAAATGTTTGACGTTTCTAGATGTAATTAGGAAAATAATTAACCTCTACATGCGGCCTTTAAAAAGCAGACACTCTCTCTCTCTCTCTCTCCCTCTCTGTCTGTCTTTCTTTCTCTCCTTTTTTCTTTCCTTTTTGAAACCCTTACTGTGTGTATGGGTTTTACCATGAAGAAAAGCGTGGATTAAATTGAAGACGTTTTTTTTTTTTCCATATCAAATTACATTTTCAGGGCATTATTCTGTTTTATTGGTCTTCACATCATTTAATTACATTTTTTCTGCACTTAACACAGTGTTACAATGTCTTTAACTGGCCCCGAATGTCTCCAGACTTTGAACACATCAGAAATAATTGAAAATGTTCAGTTCCTCCTTTATTCTTTACCTCAGCATAGTAAGTAGCAATTTCACATCTTAGAATCATCCCTAAATCAGTTTCTTTTATATAATGACAGACAATTATACGGCTACAGAAGAGAAGATTCATTTAAACCTGCGCCCTCTAAATGTAAATTGATAGGAGTGCTGCTTCCAGAAGAGATTGTACTGTTTTTGAAAATTCGTGAACACAAGGCCCATTTCATATGTGGCCTACTGGCAGACGCATGCACTGCCAGTGATACCACTGGTCTGTTGGGCAGCCATCTGGAGAGAGGGGCACGATGCCCACAGCATGGCTGAATAGGGAGCCATCACCCTGGATTTATGTCTGCCCATTTCTGCTCATACCAGCTTCCTGGACTCAGTCTGCCCCCTGAGACTCATAGCCAGCCTTAAAGAGAGTCCTCTGCTCTCTCTCTCTCTCTCTCTCTCTCTCTCCCTCCCCCCCCCTCTCTCTCTCTCTCTCTCTCTGTCCACAGTCTCAATGCCCCCCAGCCACTCCCTTCCCTCCCAGGCCCAGTTAAATAAAAAGGCCCTTGAATGGCCCACAGCAGCCTGGCATCATTGAGTTGGCTGGCATCAGGGGTCTTATGACTCTCAGCGCCCGTCCAAAACAACACTAATGAGCATAGGGAGGGCGGGCCGTAGTAACAGTTGACGGAGGGAGAAGGGGGGAGGGTGGTATTGGTCGGGTTATGATTTTTGAGGTTATGGAAGAAACGATACGATGGGGGGGGGGGTGCATGCGTGTGTGTGTGGGGGGGGGGGGGGGGGGGGGTGGGGGGGTGCATGGAACAGTCCTCCAAAGCGTCGACTAGATTAGCTTCCAGGGGGCAGAGCAGCAGTCGGTTTGGGAAAATATCACAGCCCATTAGTTAGGAGCAATGAAATGAAGTCAACTTCAGGGACTCCATTAGGCACGCGGCGCTTAGGCAGACGGCGTCCCTTGGCGTCGGGTTGCTATTCTGAAAGGATTGAGCGCTGAGATATAATTGGACTGGGGAAATCAAGCAAGTTTCAGTGCTCCTGGTGGGGCTTTCAGACTGAAAATGAGAACACAGTGCTTTGTATTCTTTTTTTTTCTTTTTTTCCTTTTTCCTTTTCCCCGTTAACATTACCAGCTTTTTTTTTTTAACACAGAAGTGGTGGAAAACCCAGACTGTGTTTGGGTTCCGTTTTGATTCTGCCCCCCAACCCCCCCCCCCCCCCCCCCCCCCCCACCTCGTTCTTTCTCTGATGATGTTCTTTTTGCTCACCTCTGCTTTGAATTAAATTTGCGTTATTAGTACTCTTGCGTACACACAGGAGTGTAAACACTCCGTATGCATTCCCGGTCTCAATATTTCGTACAACACCCATTGTTCGCCAGTCTCGTGCTTGTTAATAAAAAAACGTGCGGTCCCGGGGAAGCAGCGCTAGATACTCTTCAAGAAGACTTAAATCCGTATCCTGTTCATTTCATCAGGATACGGCAGGGGAAAAAAAAAAGCGACTCTTTGAAAATATATGATCAAATGTGGTTTCGCTCCATCTACTGTTAACCTGAGTCTCTCTCTCTCTCTCTGTCTCTCGCTCTCCCTCTCTTGTTTTTTTTCCTTCCCCTGTAAATGTCCTTGATTTGAAGCTCAGTGGATTTGGTATTGGAATTTTTTTTTTCTTTTTTTTTCTTTTTCTTTTTTTTTTGGGGGGGGGGGGCGGATTTATAAAGTGGTGTCTGCAGTATAGTGTGCAAGGCTATGCTTGACTGCTTCAGGTAATTGATGTGCAATTTTTAGCCTTTTTTCAGAGGACGTTTTTGTCATATCCTATCTGGAATGGGGACGTCTGACGATAGGTGCCAAAACTCTTTAAAATGCTCCTCCTTAAATAGAGGTCATTGGATAGAAGTAATATTCCAGTGTCATTTACTGAAAGTCATGTTGCTGTATGTTCTTACGTTTCAGTCTTTACATGTATTTTCTTTTTTTTATGCTTTCCAGTAATACTTGTTTAACCGTGGCCGCAATTTTGTTTACGTAACGCTGTTACAGTCGATCGTATTGATGTTGTAAATAATTGATGGCCTCGAAGTAGTCGAATCCCCCCTTGCTAAATGCTTCTCCAAGTGAAGTGAAGGAAACAGCTCGTTTGCATAAATGCAACAGACTTTTTGGATCTCTTGGGCCGATCTCGGATCGAAAACACGTCAGCGCAATGTTAAATGAACGCTAAGAGGACACCTGAGATCCTCGTGTTGTGGAAATACTGAAACAAAGGAAGCTCTTAATCACCACCTTGGTCGCGTTTAGTCTCTTTTGATGGACACGTGTTTTTTTTTTGTTTGTTTGTTTGTTTTTTTGTTGTTTTTTTTCCCCTCTTAAAACTCAGCAGAATGCATGCATTCTCAATGTAAATGAGCACAGATAAACTGAAGAGAAAAATGCATCTACGTCTTGTCTCTTCCCATTGGCCTTGTCATGTTTGAGACTGTTAGGTACAGCATTTGCATCACAAGGTGTGATACGGTATAAATGACTGAGGTTAACCAGCCCTATCTTTAGCATACAAACCTCAGATTAACAGATTATGAATATGAGATTGATGAGATTGTGTTCTGGGCTCAGCTACAGAGGTGAGAGGTGCTGCCTTATGTCTCTCTCTCTCTCTCTCTCTCTCTCTCTCCCTCTCTCTGTCCATAAATATGAGGGCTGGTGGCTACAGGACCATGGCATTTCAGTGGCTCTGGGGAGTCCATCATCATGAATGTTATCAGGACCTTAAAGAGGGCCTCCCAGTCTCCCACACATGGACACCCACATCCCCCCAAAGTCCCCGCCCCCTTCCCTATCCATCACCCCCCCCCCCCCCTTCCCTTTTAACCCAGCACCTTCGTTCCCTGACCCGAATGCAGGCACAGAAGAAAGAGCCTTTGTGAGGCTCTTTGAGAACAGAAGCCACCTTCTAAGGAAAAAAAGGCAGAATAGACATGGTGGGGCGGTGGGTTGGTGGGGCGCAGAGAAAGGCTTGTCATTTTGAAAATGTCTGCAGAGAGATCTAATCAGCCGGAGTGGCTGCACCTATCTAAGCACCACTGGAACATTTCAGCCATCCTCCTCTCCATCTCCCTCCCTCCCATGGTGTTTTATGTCACACACCCCCAGACGCCCCCCCCCCCCCCCCCCCCCCCCCACCTACGCTTTCTCATACACGTACACACTCGCACATATACACACTGCACACACACATACAGCGAGAGAGAGAGAGAGAGAGAGAGAGAGAGAGCCCTCTGGAACACGTCATCTTGCAGCCCCGGCTCTAGATTTATCCCCTGCCTAAACCCGCCTTGACAGGTTTGTTATCTGTTCACCCGGTCGACAGACCCCAGAGAGTTGGAACGCTCGCAGTTAGGAAGAAGAGAACGCTACGGGAAAGCGGGGCAAGTAAATGTCAAGTGAACCACCAAGGATGGATATTATAGCTCACGGGTACCCGGCGAGAGTATCGTCTGTCTCCCCCTCCTGTCTGTTTTACAGTCAGCCAGGCTCTCTCTCTCTCTCTCTCTCTCTCTCTCTCTCTCTCTCTCTCTCTCTCTCTCTCTCTCTCTCTCTCTCTCTCTCTCTCCCCCTCCGAAATGCGTCTACCAGGGCAGTCTCCACCGGACTCTCTGCGCTATCGATTTTCAGGCAAAGTTATATGCAGGTTAGAATTAGACGCTTCCCTCAGAGCAATGTTATACACCTCCTCTCTGCCGCCGTGGATCGAATGGAAAAGAGCAGTGATTACTGCGCCCCGAATGTTCTCAGCAGCTCGGCAGTGGCTAAAGAGCAGTGGAGTGTGTGTGTGTGTGTGCACGCGCGCGTGTGTGTGTGTGTCTGTGTTACAGTATGCATTTATAATCCCAGTCAATATTTGATGGCGGCCCATACATTGGGCTACAGCGCATGTAGTTAGACCCTGGTAGTTTATTCTCACACCGTTTATTTATTTATTTCAAAGATAATCAAACGTGTTTCAGAAAGCTCATCATCATAAGCTTTGTAAGCATCATAAAAATAAAAACAGAAATCGTTTTATTCCGCAGTGAACAAACTTAACTGACATGACTGACAGAAGGTGCTGTGTATATACACACACACACAGACACACACACACACACACACACACACACATATATATATATATATATATATATATATATATATATATATATATTTATGTAACAGTATCTGCGGTTGGTGGATTTGTAAGGTTCAGTTCAGACCAGGTTGTGGTGACGTAGCATCAGCCATTGGAAATAGGATGTCATCAGGTGTTATTTTGGGGGCTTTCACAGGCTAATATGGTTTTAAAGGCAGAAAAGCAGCTTACGTGAAACGGGTTCACATGGCTATGGTGTGGTCTCACCTGGTGTTGACCCCTCCATGCTGAGTTTCACAGCTGTGGGTCACGTTTGCACAACTTTTCCTCATGGAATTTTTCCTTTTTCCCCAGCGGGCCCTGACCTCACCGGGCCTCGTGAACAAAAGGAAACAGCTTCAGTCTGTTCATCTGTGACACCTTTCACGACGGGGAGCAAGATCAGTCACTCTCCTGAACCGCAACATAAAAGCTTAGCCGATGTTTTTGTCAAAGCAGATGTCTTTTAAAGACTAATGGAATGGTCCATTCAGGGCGATTACCTCAGAATTTGGGCTATTTTTTCCCCTTCTTTCTCCCTTCAAATCCTTGAGCTTTCCTCAGGCTACCTTGTTCCAATGACAACGTTTGATTTAATGTAGCCCTGATCCTTGACGGCAGAACAGTTTCACAACTCTGCTCTGCTCCTAATTGAGAACAATCGCTGTCATCCATATAGTCATTTCCCAGTCATCGGCATGTTATTTCAGCATGTGACGCCTTTCCCCGACTGGATCAAATTTGAGCTCCCGTTCCAAAATCCGGTCCAAATTATTCCAATGCATTTTAATACCTGACCTTACGGCGGGACTGCTTGGTCGTTATGTGCCAAGCGTTGTCAAGGCTGCACGCATCAGCCTGGTAAGTCCATTTTCACATTACCCTGCTTTTAAAGGTAAGACAGATGAGGTTAGATCGCGAGGCTTCATTAATTCGATTTGCGGCCGCTGTTGTCACAACAGGTCTGCGTCCAGATCAAGGAGCCCGCTGAGAGAAAGCGAGGCCAGTATACATTGCAGTTAGCTATGGTGAACCCAACAGAGGTTTTCGCGGTGCCTGGGACTTGGCGCTGTTGACCGTGGACATATTTGTGTACCCCTGTATCCCATTTGCTTTCCTGACCCCACTGACATGATGTGCAGGTCGACTAAATTGGAAGCGCGAGTTGGGTCTGTGGCCCTAAGAGCTAGATACCTGAGAAAGTACATGCATTTCCCTTTAGCAAATCCTGTCAGAGACATGACTGCACTCAGTTTAGGCATAGATTAGAGAGAGCAATGGGTGCAGCAGGGGGCAGGTAAGGCTATTGAAGTATTCTGCCGGTGTTCCAATAGAGCCCTCAGGGGGTTTGGCATGCTGGGCAGAAGGCATAGTATATTGTTTGTGTGACAGGGTAGTTGATTGGATTACATGCAGTTAAGCAACTGGATTGGATTGTCAGTTGATCCCAATTATCCCACTGGATAGGATTGCGGTCTAGTAACCTCCATCCCAATTTAAGGTGTACCAGGTGAGACTTCCCCGTGCCCCCCGCAGATCTGCATTCCATGAGACAATTAACGGCTTTGGCATGAGCGGAGAGATAAGTCAGACGTGTTTACACCATCTGCAGAAACAACAGCTTAACAATCTCCACCCTCTTTCTCCTCATATGCCCCCCCTATCATCCCCCTTAGACAATCGACCAGACCCATTTAAGAGTTACGGGGAAGTTGGGGCTTTTTTTACCGGCTGTTATAGATTGTACACCCCCCTGTTAAGTCTGTTTATCCATCCCTGTAGTGTCAGTGAGACATTCTGATAGTTCATGATGAAAATTGTTAACTGAATAGAGTCCCTTTGGGCCTTACTCATATTAGAGGCAGTTAGCGTAGTACCATTAAATAATTATTCAAGAAAAAAGGTCACTTTTTTTGTGCGTCTTTTGCAAGAGAGTAAGACGTGTTCAAGGAGACAAGTTAATTTAAAGAGTCCTTTTCACACGATGCCTATTTACCATGATTCCGCTCCCTTGCGGTTCGCTCGCCCGAATATAAATTCAGCGAGAGTTAATTGGTCAAATTGTAATTCACATCCGAGCAGAGTTAATGTTTATAGAGCAAAAAAAAAAAGAAAGAAAGAAAAAAAAAGAGTCATGATTCTTTTTTTTTTTTTTAAAAAAATGACCCTCTGCTTGCATAGATTTCAGAGTCATTCACACAGCAGGCTTGGCTCAAAATGCTCTTTATGAATATATGTATTTTATTTTTCCACAGTTTTCTCAGGGAAATGAAAGTGGATTTTTTTTTCATCCTCCTTTTAATATTTTGGTTGCTATCACAAGACATACAGTAACTTGAGCCTCTCCCGGCGAGACTGACGTTATGTATGAAAGCATTAAAGAATATTTGCCATCCATTAAATTT
Source organism: Chanos chanos (assembly GCF_902362185.1). Lineage (NCBI taxonomy): Eukaryota > Metazoa > Chordata > Actinopteri > Gonorynchiformes > Chanidae > Chanos > Chanos chanos. The sequence goes on from NC_044509.1 coordinate 13,310,065, forward strand.
ATGAGATGGAAAATTCTGTCTTTTTTTTTTTTTTTTTCCCCTCCTTCTCTCCAGCCCAAACCCCACAGGGAGCTGCTCTTTGGAGTTCTTCTCTCCGAAGATTTACCCTGTAATCCGTGAAATAGCTGCTCTACATGCCTGCCATGGAAGTAGACTCATATTCTTGCCTACCACAGATCATATACATTTATTTTCACACTTAAGACCTCCTTTTTTTCCCCTCCCTTACTTCGATATTCATTCTCAAAATGCCCCTTTTTTATTCTTGCCTATTTCAGCTCCCCCCGGCTCCTCACATAAATCTGTAACCATTTCAATTTGCACATCATTTTCTCTCAGCGGCTATAGATTCTCCTATTTTTCAGGAGCAGTTCCTGTCTCGGGGTAGAAGTTCTTCCAGGATACGGAACAAAATGATGGCGGGCGTTAAAGCACTTCTCGTACGGTTCCGTTATTCAGTCTGCGTTCGCTCACAATCCGCTGTCACAAATGAACACATCCTTAAAAGTAATTTTAAATGAAGTGGCCACAATTTCTGTCAATAAACTCGATGCTAGCTAAGCCATCAAAGCAGCGGGCTAAGCGTCCAGGTTGCAGCTGGCATTTTATGTTGTCATTTTTTTTTTTCTTAACGCCTTGGGATTTTTGGGATGCTGCAATGACTAGATAACAATGACTCCCAGTGCAGCACTTATCCCTTTCCATCAGGAGAGAGAGAGAGAAAAACGCTACCATGGTACCTAGGGAATTTGGCATCTGAAAAATGGAAACGCATGAGCTTTGAGGAAGTCCTCAGAGAAAAACCAAGATGAAGAGAAGACAGATTTCAGTTCTCTTTATTTATTAAATTTTATAACCAGTACAGGCCTCCAGAGAGAGAGAGAGGGAGAGAGAGTGGTGAGAGAGAGTGAGAGAGAGAGAGAGAGAGAGAGAGAGTGGTGAGAAGCAAGGAAGAAACACTCTCCTGTTCTGTGTTTGAGACTTTTCACTACGATGACTCTTCCCCCAAAGACGATTCAGATCGCTCGGTCAATCTGAAGCATAACCGTGAAGCCATCTGTTGAACCCACTTTAAATACCTTATATTTTAACTCTGTTTACTTCTTCAGCAACTGATTATTGAAAGATTTGACGTTTGGTTCACCACAGTTTGATATGTAAATACATTACTTCCCTGTCAGGGGACCAAAAAAAAAAGGAAAAAAAAAATCTAGTGTTGCGGTGAGGGCAAATCTTTCATTGTAGATTGAACTCAGCAAATCCAATTTTAGAAAAGCTTTGACAGTGAGGGTGGGGGGAGGGGGGGGTGTAGGTTCCTACGGAAGCAAAACTGAGTCAAGTCAGAGATAGATTGGCAGCCCAAGGGCAGGAGCTGCAATATCCCCGTGTATGAGAGAGCATGAGAGACATTTCCATAACACTGACTAAACTCGCGGCAGACCAGTGGGAGGTTTGCAATCTAATTAGATTTGCCTACAGATAAATGTGCGACTGTAAAAAAAAAAAAAAAACCACGCTCTGCCACTTTACAACTTGTTGTCTTTTCCCTTATTGTGTTCATAGGACCGTCTGTGTGTGTGTGTGTGTGTGTGTGTGTGTGTGTGTGTGTGTGTGTGTGTGTGGGAGGGGAGCGGGGGTGTCTTTTTTAGTCCTGGCCAGACTCTCTGGGGACGCTTTATACAATTTACTGGGAAAAAGGGATAGAAATGGGGTGACAAAAGCAGTACCTGAAAGGTATCACTTTGCAATCTTCTCTCTCTGCCCTGGCGTCTCATTTGTTCAGCGCAGTGATGTGCATCAGGACTGCGTGGAAAGGTGAGAGTCCTTGGGGACTCTTTGTGAAAGGAAGTTGCTGGAGGAGATGGAGGAAAGTGAGAGAGAGAGAGAGAGAGGGAGGGAAAATGTCTTAGTGTGTGTTAGCCTAAGTCCACTTTGCTCTTAGTAGGTCTCTGTCTGGTACAGCTAAAGGCACAGTTGAGCTGCGGTCTCCTGTAACTCGACTTTGTAGTCCATAAATGGAAATCTACAACTGCCAGGTCTGTGAATGGACAACCTCTGACTTGGAAGGAATATGTGTGTAATTCACTGAGGGGTTTAACCAATCACCTTTTGCCTCACTACTCTCTTTACAATCGCTTTTTTTTTTTGAGAGAGCACACAAAATGAAAGTACTAAGTTATGTTATCGTTTACCATATTTTGGAAATGTAGAAAGCCCTGTATGATAAAAAAACCCTGATGAAGAGACGTGATATCTCAACACGTTTTCAGCTCCACTAGTACTGACAATGTCTCATTAAAAAATAACTATATTAGTGCATTTTACAGAATGCATAAAGTGAACATAGTCACTGGTTTATGTTTTCTCACTCTAAGGTGTTGTAGTTGGAAGTTTTTAGTAGAACAATATGCTCTGGTTTCTGTGAGGTTCTATGAGATGGGGTCTTTGTACACGCCGCCAAATTTTCCAGACACCTAATTCCTCCAAATGGTAAAGCTGCTATAGCTGTTTTGTAATTAACGAATCACATTTTAATCCACAGTGCATGACAATTCAATTTGTTGATTGCTCCCTCTTCTACTTGTGGGAAGAGGAAAAAAAAAAAAAAAAGTCGTGTTGAATGTATTAATTCAACATGATGAATCCTGTATTCAACTCAGTGGAGTGAATAATTAAAATTAGCTGATAAAACTTTCAGCAGAATTGCTTTGCTGAAATTGCCGAACAGATGTGTCATTTTAATGAAAATCCACAGCCAAGCTCTCTTCCCCGTCCCCTCTGTCGAATGAAAATATTATCCCCGCGGCACATCCTTAATTTGGTGGTAAATACACTTGGAGCCATCTCTGCAAAAAAAGAGAGGAGAAGGGACGAGGAGGGTGGAGGGTTGGGGATAGATGGGGGGGGTGGTTGGGGGGGGGGGGGTGCTGGTTGAGGCATCTTGTCACACTTAGTAACTTGATTCCTCCCCCCCCTCCACCCTGCACCGTTCTAACAGCTATCTAGAGTCATTCATGGCACTCCATTGTTGCGGCAAGTCCCAAAGAGGACTTATTAAAATGCAATAATCTTCCTATTTAAACAGAAACAATAACCATTAGAATTCCCGCGGATCTAAAAAAAAAAAAAACGAGCCTAAGCTCCCATCTGCTGTGAATGATTAGAGCTTTGACGAGGGAATTTAATTTGCAACATTCAAAGAGTGGAAATCTGAGCAGATCTCTCCTCCGAGGCTCATACCATCTTTCTCATTTCCCTTTCGCTTTCTTATTTACTCAGTTGTGTGTTTATTTATTTATTTAGCCGCCAGACACCTCATTCTTGACACAACATATGGAATGCACCCTGAGTCTATAAAGTTCAGTCCCACAGGTCCTGTTTGAACTCCTCACACACAAAGCACATGGTGCATGTCTTTGGTTTCCACATGCTGCATCAGGCTTACAGGTAACGGTGGTGACCTTAGTCAAAAGGTCAACAGTTTCTATTTGTGACTAAGCACACATCAACTGTGATTTATTGATTGGGTATTTTAAGACCATGTCAGCTGCTTCATTTGGAGCACATCCAGGGATTAATGTGCAGTCAGAGTTCTATTCTGTTCTATTCTATTCTATTCTGTTCTTATACATTTCCAGAGATGGTTTTACATCATTTTTCATCGATACATAGTGCCAGACTTTAATATTACTACGCACTGAGAGGAACTGAAATTGGAGGAGGTCCAGCAACAGACGCTGTTTTTTGGGGGGTTTTTTTTGCCTCTACTTCACACTGACTCAGTATAGAAGAAAATAATTACACGACAGAGTTATTTAATCTAAGATCGCTTAAACGCAACCGAATTTCTGACCAACTGCAATAACATCACACCGATTTATGTGGCACAGTACCAATATCAGACAGTGATCAATTGCTTTGTGCACATAAGATTTTTCTTCGACTTATATTGCACACTATTAAGCATTTATCTCGTTGTCTCATTTGTTGTTGTTCAATAAAATGAATATGTAGCTTGAGACTCATTGCTTCTAGCAGTCACAGTTCCCTCTTTACACGGTTTCCAGTGTTTTTGTTTGTTTGTGCATGTGTGTCTAACCTACCACTAGTAGTTTTGCCTCCTCTAAATTAAATTTTCTGTTTTGGTGTGGTTGCACTTTTTGTCTGTACCCCTTGTTTATTTCTCGTTGCGAATGTAATGAAAGCATGCCGCAGTGCTCTTAGGGAAAAAAAAAACAAAAAAAAAAGAACATGCAGGTTTTAATCAGGCCTCACTCGCGTGTGTGTGTGTGTGTGTGTGAGAGAGAGAGAGAGCGAGAGAGAGAGAGAGAGAGAGAGAGAGAGAGTAAAGGCCAATGAAATATACCGGCTGCGAAATGTTTCTCCGGCTCTGCGGGGAATGCTAAATGCATGGAAGGGGTCAGGGCTTTCTAATGTTAATTTAAGAGGCAGGTTGGTGCTGTAGGAAACCATCCATCATGGTAAAGAATGGCCCTGCTGTCCCTGACTAAGAAAGTTTATGTCAAGGAAATAACTTTCGTCTCCGCTTTGTACCTTGAGGGGGAGAGCAAGAGCGAGGAGAGGCAGCAGGAGAAGCTGGTTCGTGGGTGGGTAGTGAGACAGAGAGAGAGAGAGAGAGAGAGAGAGAGTAGTTAATGATGTTCACACTTTAAAAGAAGAGCGGCGTTTGTTTTAAAGGGAGCCTCTCTCTTTCTCTCCCCTCCGTCTCCTCTCTTGGCCTCTCCGACGTTAATGAGATCCATAGTTGACTGGAATCTGTATTTGGCTTCTGAGACACGCTGAGGCCTAACTGAAACAAAAGCAAGGCCTCCAGACAGACAGTGGGTTCCTCATCTTACATGCCTCTACATAAGTTGGCAGTAAAGAGAGAATTTTCCTACTTGGGCCTTTGTTTCACTATGTCTGTCTCTGCTCTTTTAGCTCCTGCCTCCAGCTTTTAATGTAACGCATAAGTGCTTTGCATGAATACTGATAGCCTCTGTGTAAAGCACAGACAACCTTCTAAGCTTGCCATTAGCTATGTAGGGTAAAGGCAGCAGTTTTGTTATGCATTAAGATTCCTACTTCAGATCTGCAGGAATAACTTGCTGAGATTATAGACCCCGTTTGATACTAAACGTAATCATTTCTTTTGGTAATATTTTTCGTCCGCCTCGAAATAGGATACCTCAAAACAGAAGGTTGGGAAACTTGATAGTATTTTATGATTGTCAGCACTTTTCTCGAAGTCGTTGAAGTAGCTGGACTTTCGGGACACCTCTCCGGTATATGGATCATCTCTGCACAGGTGCAGACCTTAATGGGGGCTCCAGGTAGCAGACGCTTGTCTCTAAGCGGATTGCATCAAGCCATGAAGGCACAGCGGTGCTTCATCACTTCAAATGACTGCTCGCGCGAGGAAAAAAAAAAAAAAAAACGATCACCCGGTCTTCCATGGCGACTAAAGCGCACCAGGTGTAATGCTAAATATATATTAAAAGTGCCTTACTCTGCAACTCGTTACTCTGCTACTCCCCAGAGCCTCCCTCCTCTGCCTGCTGCAGGGTTCCTCCTCAGCACCACACCATCCATTTACCAGAGAGTGCGCAGCCTCTCCTAATTCTTGGGTCTCTGGTTAGAGGTGCGCCTCTGAGAGTTGCGATAATGAGCTCGAAGGTTTAAAGAAAAAAAAAAGAAAAAAAAAGTGGAGTAGCAGTCCCCGAAGGTGTCGTGGAGTTATGGATGAGCAGAAGGATCCAGAAAAGCTCCAGAGACCTGGTTAGGGTGAGCTTCTCAGCTCAGTGCATATTATATTCTCTCACATGTCGAAAGCCATGCCGTGGCATTCTGAAACATGGCTAATTGGCACTGAATGGAGATACTGATTTGCTGGAAGACCATGCACAGCAAACGTTTTTTTTTTTTTTTGAAAGCTGTCGGAGGTATGCTATAGATGAGCTATATCTTCAAATCAAAAGCACAGAACTGTTTTCATATTGTTTTTTTTTTCTTTCTTCTTCTTCTTCTTCTTCTTCTTCTTCTTTCGCCACCATTTTAATGGGATGGCAGCAAAACATTATGTTATTTATCGGTTTGTTTTAAGGAATACACATAATCGTTCTTGCAAATTAACATTCTTAACTTAATGAGATACAAAATGTCATTTCAAGCCTTTGTTAATTAGTAAATTGCATAGAAGCAATCAATGACAGCTGCACCAAATTCAATTCAATGAAAGAAAATTAAATTGCATTACATTTGAGAATAAAACAAACCAGCGTTAGGAGTTCAGTGATTTGCCTGTTTCCTGTTGACCCAGCCCCTTAAGACATTTCCGTACCGACAGTTGCTGATACGTAATCCCAAAGTCATCGAGTCAGTTTCCTTTAAAAAAAACAACAACCAAAAAACCCATCTAATACACAAGTCTTTACCAAGGTCATGCCGTTTGTTTTCGGCTGTAAAATAAACTTGTTAAATCCCATGTTTAAGAGGACGTTTCTGAGAGGAGCTGTAGGCCCATGGTATTGGCACACCTCATTCCTCAAGCTCTGTCCTGACACTTTTGTTCTCGGCCGTTGACGGTGATTAGGCTTGGCGGCGCTGTAATCGTTTGTCTCTGAGGGTTTATCTTGCTGTTGTCTGCCTGACGTGGCCGAGGACGCTCAGTGTCAGTGTGAAATTGTTTGATAGGCCGTGACATCGCGGCTCAGGCCGCGCGGCGAGGACTGCCTAGGTGATGCTGAGTGCAGGACCAGATGAGGAGACATTATAAAGGCCTGAACAACCATACAGATCACCAGGAGAGTATCAAAGCTTAGGCCTGCAACTCACTATCACAATTTTTTTTTTTTTTTTCTTAAATCCTGTGCTATGTAGCTGTGGTATTATCAATGCGGAATTACATTTGGCTTAGCTTTTATAAAAAAATACCATGCTTTTTTTTCTGTGTGTGTGTGTGTGGGGGGGGGGGGGGGGGGGGGGGGGGGGTGTTGGCTGCTTTGTAAAAAAAAAACCAACAAAAAAAAAACCCAAATACAAGAATACAAGTATTGATTTGTCTAGGGGGATGCAAATTTACTGTAAAAATACAAAACAAAAAATATGTCTTGCCCTTCACTGTTATTCAGAGGTTGTGGCCTAAACAGTAGCCCGTCATTTGGGAATTCTGTCTATAGAATAGACGTTGCATTGCTATAGAATTAGGTTCAAATAGGCTTGAATCTCTCATCTGCACTCTGGCTACCCCATAGTTTACAGTTGTAAGTAGATGGCAAATTGAACTAAAGTAAGTGTGTCACATGCTTGATACTGTGTGCAGTGTCTTTAATAGTGTCTGACTGGAGAGATTCATTTCCATAGTATTATTAATGTCATAGTGTTATCTTGTCTTAGCGAAGTCCAATGTAATTCAACTTAAATATTATATCTGATTTTCCCTGGCAACAGCTCACATTCGGTTACGTGGAATTGTGGTGCTTGTTCAATTTGAACGATAGCACACTCTATCCCTCTTTAATGAAAAGCTCCCAGAACACACAGAAGCTCTCTTTTCACTGACTGTCAACATTTTTTGACGTCAGGTCTTTTCAGACGAGGGTTTTTTTTTTTTTTTTCATCATTGAATAAATAAAAGGGGCATTTAGACCCCAAGGTTAAAATCTCTTTCAAATGAATCAGTTTTTCATTAGTGGAGGGCAGTCATTCCCTCGGTGTGAAAATGTGACATAATTGGACTATACACATCTAATACAGAAATGGAGCCCGGTAACGTCTCTGCGTTATCATTTTCTGTCCAATTCATAACTCGCTTCATGTTTCATTTCTCTTTTTTTTTTTGTGAAGGTTAAAACACATTCATGAACAAATACAGATGCCGGCAGCAAGTCAAAGCTATTTTTCATAATTACCTCACATGATTTTATTGAAAAGAAAACCCAGAGCATGAAGATAAATAGTACTTGGTCAGCTGGGTTTGGGAAGAAAAAAGATTCCAAGTGCAGACGTACGGTTATGACAACTCGATATGAAAATGCATTACTCCCTGCATTTAATTTCCCTAAAATAGATATTCCCATAAGTAATTATTTTTTAGAAGAGTCCTCCCGGTCTCCGACTATAAAATGTTTATGTTTAGCAGCATTTACTATACTGAATGTCAAGAAACCCCCACCCCCTTTCAAATCTTTAAGAGGGCAGTCTTCTAAATAATTTAAGAAAAAATGTAAAACGACACAGTTTGGATATGTTTACGGAAAAAAAAACACCGCTCGGCGAACAACAGGTCGCTTCCATCACGAGTCGGCAAAAGAAGCGTAAAGAGGAGCGCATGGCGGAGCCACAAAACTGACACCATGGTGACGGGAACAGGAGGACAGGAAAACAGTCCGGACAGAAGGACAGTGGGATGCGTCCAGCATTCCAAACAGTGGAGCGCGGCAGGAAAAGCAGAGCTGGGATATTGACGACCGCTCTGCCTGGGTCCTTTTTGTTTCGATTCCGTTCGCGTTCGTGGTGTGATGTTGCACCGCGTCTCGTCATGTTTATGCTTTTTGCTCATTTGTGATGGACGGAACCAGGTTTTTTTTTTTTCAGAGCTGTGTTTGTGTAGAAAACATACCCAAACCATGCCCCCCCCCCAAAAAAAAGGATATTTCAAAGTGTCAGAATACATTTATTTATTTTTTTAATCAAGCTGCCCCGGCAGTAGTGGGCCTTTAACTGTGATTGTGTTTCCTTTGACTGAAACTAGACGGATTAACATGTGGAAATGTTTACCCTTTGTTTGGAGCTAAATGTAGTCGAGGAAGCACGAAGTCCTGCTCTAATAAGCAGTTAATAAGGCGGTGTGAGTGTCCGGCTGAAACAGCCCTCTCCTCTGATTAGTTTAATTAATTACAACACACACCACGCCGCTCTCATGGCCTATTAGACTGGTAGTAAATGAAAGGCAGTAAAATGAAGGAGCAAATTACCAGTGGGCTTTAAGCCAGGAGAATGCTGGAGGACTTCTTACAGGAGGGGGAAAAAAAAAAAAGGTATTTTATGTTCAAACTATTTAATTCAAGGTTAAAGCCTTGTAATCTATATCACCTGAGTATTTGACAGCCTCTACAACTTAACTGCTCTCTGTGGTTGTGTGTTTATGTAGCTGTCAATATCCCAATGCACTGGCATTCTCACAGTAATTTTCTGTGTGTTTTGTGGCTGTATATAGCCCCCCTCCCATACTGTGTCCCTTTATATTTTTGCTATGTCACAAAAATGGCTGCCATTAGGGTGGTGGGCATATTTCTCTCTCTCTGGTATAAATAATCATATCGTGGCTCCTCCATTTGGCCTGTTTAAATCCGCAGGTCATTATTGCTGACATTTTGCTTTGCTGAGTCCTCCCAATACACTGCTCTGTCTTTCTCACGTCCTCCTAATACACTGCTTTGTCTTTCTCACGTCCTCCTAATACACTGCTTTGTCTTTCTCACGTCCTCCTAATACACTGCTCTGTCTTTCTCACGTCCTCCTAATACACTGCTCTGTCTTTCTCACGTCCTCCCAATACACTGCTCTGTCTTTCTCACGTCCTCCTAATACACTGCTCTGTCTTTCTCACGTCCTCCTAATACACTGCTCTGTCTTTCTCACGTCCTCCCAATACACTGCTCTGTCTTTCTCACGTCCTCCTAATACACGGGTGAGTCGTTTTCACGTCCTCCTAATACACAGCTGTGTTTGTCTTGCAGCCTCCCAATGTGTAGCTGAGTCTCTATGATGGACTCACAATACATGGTGGAGTTTCTCTCATGTCCTCACAGTGCACTGTGTAGTCTCCGTCATGTCCTCACATTACACTGCGTAGTCTCCCTCAGGTCCTCACAATACACTGCGTAGTCCCTCTCATGTCCTCACAATACACTGCATAGTCTCCCTGATGTCCTCACAATACACTGCATAGTCTCCCTCATGTCCTCACAATACACTGCGTAGTCCCTCTCATGTCCTCACAATACACTGCGTAGTCCCTCTCATGTCCTCACAATACGCTGCATAGTCTCCCTCATGTCCTCACAATACACTGCGTAGTCTCCCTCACGTCCTTAGAATACACTGCGTAGTCTCCCTCATGTCCTCACAATGCACTGCATAGTCTCCCTCATGTCCTCATAATACACTGCGTAGTCCCCCTCATGTCCTCACAATACACTGCATAGTCTCTCATGTCCTCACAATACACTGCATAGTCTCCCTCATGTCCTCACAATGCACTGCGTAGTCTCCCTCACGTCCTTAGAATACACTGCGTAGTCTCCCTCATGTCCTCACAATACACTGCATAGTCTCTCATGTCCTCACAATATACTCTTTAGTCTCCCTCATGTCCTCAGAATGCACTGCGTAGTCTCTCTCACGTCCTCACAATACACTGTTGAGCCATGGCCATAGTGAACGGTTATTAACTTCATGCATTTGTTTAAAAACCATGCCAGTGAACCTAAACGCAGCTTTAGGGAACTAGACTGTGGAATTACAGTTCTGTTCACTCAGCTTCTTCAATATGATTATTATCATTAAACGAGATGATGATTACAGTCATGATATGCTTGGAGAATTTCAAAGCAGTTGTAAGCTTATCGGAATACAATCTTTCATCTCTGCAAATTGTATACAACTTTTGTCCGTTATGACGTATATTGAGAGCAGATGAGAATTTGCCTTGTTTATGAAATGTGTCAGGCAGAGGCAATAGATTCCTTAAGCACGTTGGCAAAGACATAAAGGAAAGAGAATGGAAGATGAGGTAGAAGTTGACCTGAATTTTGTTGCCGTAGTGACAATGAGAAAGCTAAATGGTTGTGACAGATGTGAGTGATGTTCTGCCATGGACCCCTGGGCCTCTCCAGCGCTAAATCGACAGCGTTGTCAAACACACTCCACAATACTGTGCCCTCCCGTGAACCCTTCTAATGCGCCAAATGGGAACCCTAATTCTTCATTAACTCAGAAGAGGGAAAAGGAGATCTGGTAATGTCATTTTCTCCTTGCTGCCTGTTTTAAAGATTCCAATAACCAAGCGTTTACAGTTGACTAGGCAGGAATTGCTTTTCTCTCTTTCTCTCTCTCTCTCCCCTTCTCTCTTTCTCTCTCTCTCTCCCCTTCTCTCTCTCTCATCCTTCCCCCCCACCACCACCACCCTCCTCTTCCCTCTCCTCCTCCTCCTCCTCCTCCACTTTTCCCTTTTCCAACGCCCCCTTTTTTTTTTTTACTACCCCGACACACTGGTTGTGAAAGCTAGTGGCGCTTAAAGCCAGACTTATTGCCTTGGTTATCTTTAATGACTTTGAAATGTATTGGCCTCGTTAATAAGCGGCAGGGTTATCAATTCCTCTAATTAGGCATCGTGGTCCCATAAGAAATTCCACATTAAAGAGGCAAAAAAAAAAAAAAAAGATGGGCCACAGACACAGAAGGCTGGAGGACAAGGGCAAGGGAGTGCAAGGGGACCATGGTGTGTCTGTGCACGCGTGTGTGTGCGCGTGTGCGCGTGCAAGCTGATTACAATGCTGGAAGTTAGAGAGCTACATATCTTCGCCTGCCTGCGAAGATTAGCCTCTAAATCACTCCCCGTCGTCCTTTTGGGCCTCCCCTCTCTCCTGCAGATGGCTGTTTCACTTACACATTAGCGTAATCAGAGAGCTGTGCGCGGACGTATAACGGTGACTGGTTGAAGTAAAGGAGTGGTAATGGGACGAGAACGCCACCGATGTGTGTAACGCAATCATAGGGAAGTGTCACGGAGCGCTGACGCGCATATCTCAGTCTGTCGAGCCCTGACGCTCCAACCCCCCTCCACACACACACACACACACACACACACACACACACACATCCCATTTAGCTTCCTCTGATGTTCTCTCTCTAAGGAAATAAATGAGACTGATTTCAGATGGATGCTGTCCCTTTGTTTTTTTTGTGCACAAGCCTAATAGCATGGTGGGCTTAGTTTAGTAGGCATTTGGGTGTCATCCATGGACTGGCTTGCCTTTTACAGTCATTGATACATATGTTTGCATTTATGAATATTAGTGTAAATGGACTGGATGTGACTGTGTAAATAAATCTCGGAATAACATTTTAAGATATGTGTCTGAATGTGGCTGTATGTAGTTCATAGGAACATCAGGAATGTAAAGCAGTTCTTCCTTGTAAGATTTTTTTTTTTTTTTTGAAAAGCCAATCCCGACAGTCCGCAGTGCCTTTAGAGTTAGGTTTGACCTTATCTATTTTCTCCATCCGCTTTTTTTTTTTTTTTTTTTTTTTAAGGAACTCAGCCAAAGTACTTTCAGGGCTTTCATAGAGGTGAAGGACCCGCTAACCTACAGATTAAAAAAAAAAAAAAAGGAAAGAAAAGAAAAGAAAAGAAAAGAAAAAAAGGAAAATGAAGAGAGCGGTCAGCGGGTGTTGCGCAGTGGCCCTCTCAGCAGATTGTACCAGTGCACAGTGAAGAGGGAAGAAAAGGGGGGAAAGACAAGCGCTGAAATGAGAAATCAGTTTCTCGAAAATTGAGTTGCCCGTTGTTTCGTCAAAAAAGAACTAACCCCTTTATTTTAGCCACTGCTCGACCGAGTACATTCCTGCGTGCATGCGTGCGTGTGTGCGTGCATGCGTGCGCGCATGTATGTGTGTGTGTGTGTGTGTGTGTGTGTGTGTGTCTGAAATGGCGATTAACTAGAATTGCCTCCTGATTTATGTTCACGGGGGCTCTTACAGCCAGCGTGAGCCACCCGCAAATTTATTGCCAAACGTCACTTTTACATGATGGGTTTGTAACAAATATCCGCCGCATATTGTTAAATTAATCTTCCATTTAAAATTAATGGAGTTAGACTCCCCAGGTTCAATGTAATTTGGTGTTCACGGGCAGCGAGACACGTGTGCTGAATACGGAATTAGCCTGGGCCAAACGGCCTAATCTTTCATCACCTTGAACCTGCGCAGAGAGGACACCACATCCTGCAACCACTAATGAGATCGGGCTCCCCTCCCGAGACAGAAAGAGCGGTTGTTGCTGTTCAGGAAGAGAGAGAGAGAGAGAGAGAGAGAGATGAATAGAGACGAACAGTAGGGCACGAGAGACAGGGAGTTCTCCATGGCTGTAATTTTCTCCCTTCACATTCTTAGACGCTGTGTGACAAGTCTGATAAATGTAGGAGAGAGACAGGCTGTGTTGAGATGAAATGAAATTTATATCATTATTTCGGATTCCCTCCTGACCCTTCTAGCCTGGAGGGAAAAGAAAAAAAAAATGACACGCGAGGATATATTTTATATTTTTTCTTTAAAAAAAAAAAAAAAAGGTCGTTCGCAGCGTGATTCCGTTTCGGCTTTTGCCTTTCGTAACATCACAGAGGTTCCACGGACCACTCTGCGAAAACGTTTCCTTTTGGCGTCCACGGCCATGCCGCCGCCGTTAAAGCTTCTGGAAGAATGAGGCAGGGCGACTGGCACTGCAGTTCTCCGCGGCCTTCATTCTGTTTTGTTTACACGCAGCTCTTAACCCTCGTAAAACACGCCATTTATGAAGGGCAGCTTGCGAACAAATGGAATGGAAGTCCTCGTAATTTTCTTAGGCTGGAATGGAGCAGGATATCAGAACGGTTAATTTCCTACGTCAGCGTTAGAGCTTCCTAGAATCCGACATGGTGCGTTTACATCTGAGTCAGTTGGGGGGGGGGGGGGGGGGGGGGGGGGGGGGGTGTCCTACATGTGAATTGTGTTTCGGTCTCTGTTTTAAAACGTCTGCGGCGCTTAGTATTTATTGCACACATATGGCCCTGGGGTGGAATGAAGATGAGTCATTTATTCACTCTATCATCGGATTGTTGTCCGTACTATTCATTTGTTTGAACCTGTTTGTACGCGTGTCCATATGCGTGCGTGTGTGTGTGTGTGTGCGCGCGTGCGTATGCGCGTATGCGCACGCGTGCCAAAGTGTGCGCACCTTGGTTAATCCCGTATCTGTGTTGGGATGTAGCGTCAGCTAAAGCGTTTGAACTGCGCCCTCCAGCAGACTGACAGATGAATGAGGCCAGCGTTTAAAGCTCAGACTGTTTGTTTTGGATGTACACACTTGGATCTGGGTTTCAGCCGCCCGGCCAAGTAGGTGGATTAGGAATGTAGTACAGTGAGACACAGGCTTTGCTATTGTTGCTGGCGTGCTCTGTGCGTTAGGATTTCTGCAGCGTAGGCTTGATGCTGACATGTTACAGACTGTTTTACACAATGTAGTCACGCTCCCTTGATTACTGGGTTAAACGCTCGCTATATATATTTTCCCCAGTGACCAAAGTGTACTCTGGAGAAAGCGTGTTTTTTTTTTTTGTTTTGTTTTTTTGGTGGTGGTGTTTTTTTTTCCCCCCCGTTCTAGAAAATGGAAGGTCTTTTTTTCTGCTTTCCACTGCAAAAAAATGTACAATGCGGTTCACTTTGTTCACCTTCTCCTTTTAATCTGTCTGTCTCACCTCTTCTCCCATTCTACTTTCATTAAGCTGAGACCTCATTTTCTTTATTTTAAACTCTTATTTTTCTGTCCTTGCCCTGTCTTGTGAGTTAATTTTCCCTATTACCTTGTGTGTGTGTGTGTGTATGTGTGTGTGTTTTGGTATGTTCCTTGTGTCTACTCTCATCTAGTCTTAGCTGTTGCTCACTTAAGCCCTACGGTGACACAGAGACCTAATCCAGAAGCATCTGGAGCTCTCGGTTCTGTGTGAGGAACATGCGCCTCTTGGCTTAGCGGTAATGCTAACCCACATGTGAGATACCGTGCCGCCGTCGCCGCTAGTATGTGGCCCTTTCTTTTCCCAGACTTTTAATAGCACGGCAATTAACGAGACACAAGATGGCCGACGCCCTTGCCGCCACCTCTGCGGCTTCTCTTATTCTCCGCTTCCTGTCGTCATCGTCGTTGGCCGTCGTCATGGTAGTAGTTAGGCGGGGGCGCCGACGTATCTAAGTTCCAGCTGGTCTGTATCCTTCGCGGCTCTGTGTCAAAAGAAAGGCAATCCCCTGATGTTCCACTTAGATTCATACCCGCCCAGTACAGAGAGCTGTGGAGCCTCTGGCCGTCTTGCCTGACAGCGTCGCTTATTGACCCAAAGCCTTCCCTTCAGTCAGACCGGATTGATCAGCAAATAAGTTGTTGTCAGCTGGCTTTAAAAAAGATTAAAGATTTTGCATGCGTCTGAGGAAACCGGATCTGGGTAGTTCATTCAGACGCTGTCAGGGCTGGCTCGAGTGGGTCGCAGTTATTTGAGATTCAGCTCACATGGATTTGTTTGCTTACCGAAGTCCAGGAGATCAAAAGCTGTCAGACAACGATAAGGACCCTTTTTTTTTTATTATTAAAGAGCCTAACTTAGCCTAAGATGATTCAAATGTCTAAACTCCTAAAGAAATGGCTTTGCTTTGGTCGTAGGATGTAAATGTAGGTCAGCGTGAAAGACACACTTGATACGTGTGAGGAGCACGTAAGCACAGGAGTGTGGACAAAGCAGAAATGCCTTTTGACAAACGAGAGACAATTTCTTCTCTCTTATTCCGTTATATGTCACTCGGGCCCGGCATATACATCAGTTCTTAGCGGGAGAAAGAGAGAGAGAGAGAGAGAGAGAGAGAGAGAGAAGGATCCGTTCTCCCAGGAGAGCAGTGACCTATTGGGGAATTCCTTTGTTAAGCTGTAAGGCCTCTTTGAAAGTGACGCTGCGTCCGTCCTCTTCGAGATGACCTTCTTCCTGTGATGCTACACTGCCACTCGGGTTGTCACTCAAACCGTTACCGTGGCAATGAGAGGCATGATGAGAGAGGTCATCTCTCTCAGGTGTAGGAAATAAATGTCTTGTCTGCGTGCGTGTGTGCATCTGTGTGCGTCTGTGTGTGTGTGTGTGTGTGTGTGTGTGTGTGTGTGTGTGTGTATGTGTGTGTGTTTTCACGTGCTCAGAAGTGTGGTAGATATCAGAATTAATTCAGGAGAGGGGTTGTGTGCCAGGACCCAGAGGCTAGCTAGGACTTTGAAGTTCTTCAAAGTGGATAGATCATGTTGGGCAGAGTATTCCCTTCTGGATGTGAGAGACGTATACGATAGGTATACTTCTAAGAGACTTCTGCGTGCTTTTTATTTATTTGTTAATTATGACTGAACTTCTTTTTTTTCTCAAAGTTTCGTTGCTCATACCAAGGTCTTTGATAGGGAAGGCAGATGAGGACTGTGTGGATGGACACCCAACCCCATCTGACACAATGCAATCAGGTTTTCTTTTCAGACCCAGTCATACAGTTCACTTCAACAACGGTGTTCTGGATACTTGCGCTAAAAACAAAACTGGGACAAAGATTGATGTTCAAAAAAACAGTGATGTACAGTTACACAACAAAAGTCACTTTCCAACTTTACACGCGGAGCGTGACGTGTAAGATTATCGAGAGCGACGAGTGTGTCGGCGGATCTCCGTTTGTGTTCTAGAAGCTTCCTCTTTATGCCGAAGTGTGTGTGTGTGTGTGTGTGAGGGCGAGATCAATAAAAACCAGAGCACTCGGAGGCCCACCACCAGTTTCTGGGTTTTAAAAGATATACGGAGTAAATCCAAACAGAGGTCGCATGTGAGTCAGAGGCTTAGTCTGCCAGAGGTTTAATACAACAGATTACAACAGCCACGGAATACAGTGGATAACATCTTCCTTCCCCTCTTTTTTTTGTCTTTTTTTTTCTTTTCTTTTCTTCTTTTTTCTGGAATGGATGGATTGTAGAGTAGAGAAAGAATATTTCAACATTTCTCTTACATTATGCAGTTTTCGCAGTTGCGGCGTGTTAAATTTATTATTTTCTGAAGGAAAAAACAAAGAAAGTCAGAGAGAAACAGAATGAGGCATGGTTTTCTTTTCTGGGACCTGTACATGAATTGCATTGCGCCAGGAATAAAGGCAGAGGTTGTGTGGAAATATTTGAATGTTCTTTGATGCGGCATCGTTTGATTCAAATGAACGAACGAAGCAAACTTATATCGGTATCATCTCAGGATCGCTCAAGTAGCTCCAGTATAGACTGTGTCTCTTCAGCTTCATCTGTAGATCCTTTAGTTTAACTTGATTTGTTTTGGTTTAGCTTCATTTATTATTCTCTTTTTTTACTCATTCCGTCATTCTTTTTTTTTTTTTTTTGTCGTTTTCATTTTCCGCCATCGCTATATCCAAATATGGGAACTTCTGTATTTTAAGATGGAGCTTTAGTAATGGTGACACTGTAAAACGAGACAGAAAAAATATTAGCCTGTGTTATTGCCATATTTAGGTCATATCAACACCTCCTGACTCGCGTTGAGAAATTTACCGCTGACGTTTGCCTGCTCCGTTAGCATGAAGGTGCGAGGCCAATCTGCGTTAGAGCCATGGGCCGAGAACCCCTGCCAGCAACAGAAGCCCCCCCCCCCCCCCCCCCCCCCCCCATATTTATCCCGTCTGGCCCGGTCAAAGCATAAACCACATCTCCCTGGGTTCTGTCTAACCCAAAAACACCCCTCTTAAGAACTGGGCAGCTTAGAGTGTTTTTGTGTGCCAAGGCATGGTGGCATTGATCCCCTTCCCCAGTCTATGTGTCTCCTCAAGGGGGTGTTTTTAAACGGCAGATTGGCAACACATTACCCATTTCAAAGGGAAAGCCTTAGAGAGGTTGCCAAGTTTGCCCTGAATAGTTGAAAAGGAATGAAAAGGGTTTTTTTTTTTTTTTTTTTCCCCTCCTTATGTATAAATGCAAAAGCCTGTGGAAATGTCCCCACATGCAGTCCACATTCAGCACTCCACTGTTCTTTTATTGGTTACGGATGCCATTTTAATCTCTCTGTTTTGATTCTTTTGAGTCCAAAAAAACAACCAGAAAAAAGAGAGAGAGAGAGAGAGAGAGAGAGACAGAAAGAGAGAGAGAGAAATCAAAAGGAGGGCTATGATGAGATGAGAGGGAGATTGTAAATTGTGTTTGGTGAATAAAAACTGAATATTAAAAAAATGCTGACTGCGGTGCTGGTTTTGAGGGGGTGGGGGTGGGGGGTGTTGGATAAAAGGATTGAAATGTGGCTCGTTTCTCCCATGCATCCAGCTTGGCCCTGCCAAAGAGAAAGAGAGAGAGAGAAAGAGAGAGAGAGAGAGAGAGAGAGAGAGAGAGAGAGAGAGAGTGTAGGTTCTTCCCGTCAGGAGCAGCGGGAGCTCTTTAGGTCTTTCAGCTGCACATAAAGTGCCACTCGGGCCTCTCGACAGACACGACAGAATATTTCCACCGTGAGCTCGTGCCAAGCCGAACAGCGAGCCGTCGCCATCCGCAGCATCTGTGCTGAAGGGAAACGTGGGTAAACTTGTCAACAGGGGGTTGACACTGCATAATGATCTCTGCTGAATAGAACTGGGAGGTAGAGATAGATTGTCTAAATGTCAGTATGCATACTGAGAAACAAGGAGAAAAGCCAAGGGGGCTGGTGATTATGGGATGACAGCGTCTATTCGTTCCAGTCCCTACCCTCTTCCACTTTTGTTTTTGGAAAGCTTATACCTATATGGGTTTTTTTCATAACTATGATTAATTGCTTTCATTCAGTAGTAGATGCAAATTGAAGGTCAGTTAAAGATCCATTAAATTGTGGAGGTAATGACATATTGGCGGTAGTGGCCATGGCAGTGGGGGGGGGGGGGGGGGGGGGGGCGTGGACGATTAACCGTGGGGTTGTGGGTTCGAATGTCAAGCGCGACAGTTCATTGCCGATGACCAAGACACTTAACCTCGACGTTGCTCCAACGCGTGTAAATCTGACATCGAAAACAATAATTATGCATCCCTCTCTGTAGGAGAGCATCGGCTAAATGAACGAAAGGGGAATTGTTGAGCTGAGTCTGGAAGTTTCCATCTGTAAAGTGATGAATGTGCTGTTGAGTCAGATGAGATGGCCTTGATAGGAGTGATACTTTTCACATGTTGTTCCCTCACCTCTTCCTGCCCTGTTTTTGTTGGACGGGGAAAAGGGAATGGAAGAGTCATTTGTTACATGTCCCCACTAGGTAGGTTATGTCTGAAATGTGAATAATAATAATAATAATTATAATAATAATAATAATAATAATAATATCTGAATAAGCTTACCTTTTTGGGGACATTTTGTATGTCCCCGTAAATTTAAGCACTTTTTTTTAAAAAATAAATTGACCCATTACAGTTCAAGCCGAACATGACGCAATGTTTTGGGTTTGTTTTTTTGTTTTGGCTATGGTTGATAGTTTAAGCGCGTTAATGTATAGTTTTAGTAAAGAGGAAGTGCAGAGCGTGTGTGTGTTTGAGTGTGTGTGTGTGCGTGTCTGTGGTAAGAGATGTATTACGCAGAAAGCAGGTGAATAAATGTACATGGAAAATGCTACAGCGACCAGAGGCAAAAAAAAAAAAAAAGAAAGAAAGAAAGGAAGGACTTGGAAGACCAGTTAGATCTGAGCTCCCTGAAGAGGAAGAGGATATTGCATTGCACAGTGTGAACAACTGCTCCTCTGCTTACCCTTGGATCAAAGAAAGACGAGAAAGCTATTGAAACATTTATGAGTTGTGACTGATCTGACCAGGGGAAAACATCCCAAGTGTCTTAACACACAAACAAGACCTGCCGGCTGCTCACAGAGCCGGGACCGGGCCGGGGGGGGGGGGGGGGGGGGGCGAACCGGGAGACACTTTAGGAGGCTTTAGAAAAGCCAGGCAAGGAGGTAGGACCGGACATGACTGGACTGGCCTGGCCTGGTCTGGTCTGGCCTGTCCCTGCGACTTTTATTTTTATCCCCATTTTCTGAAACACATGCGCACTTTTCTCTGGAAAAAAAAAAAAAATTCCACTAATCCCCATGGCAAATAGCTGGCGGTGACAAATAGCACCTGCTTTCCAGTCCATTTGGTCCGTGGCAGCCAACAGCTAGACACCCCACCCTCTCACAAACTTCCCCCATCCCTTGATCAGACATCCTCTCCAGGCAACTGACCTCTGGGATGCTCCCCTCTGTGCACCCCCCCCCCCCCCCCCACACACACACTTCCCCTCTTCCCCCCTCCCCACTTCGCCCTGTCCCGAAGCCCCCGGGGGGCTGTAATGGACTCAGCGTTAATTGCCTGTTGAAGGACAGAAGTGGTTCCTCGCGGCCTGATTGCAGGCTCCCCCTGAGAACGCAGCTGTCCGTTATGGCGAACAGCGGCCTAAAGCAGAGAGGGGCCCTCACTAATGCGGCAGATGTAGAAACATGCTGTGTATGTGCGCGCTTACGGAAACGCACACACACACACACACATGCGATTGGTCAAAAGGTGCAGAAGACACACTCAGCTTTCTGCAGCTATAGAAGAAGAAGAAGAAGTACATAGATTCATAATACATAGGAACCTCCCCTTCTCCCCCAGTTTCCACTAATGTGTAAAGTAACACACACACACACACACAGAGTGGCATCTGGAGAACTGTGTACAGATTTGCTGGTAATGGTCTGTCCTCATGCGGTGTGCTTTTTCCTTTTACTGTTCCCTCTGCTGGGCTCAGAGAGCTCGATCCCCCCAGTTAGGGTTCAGATAAACACTATCTATCCCAGTAGCCCCCGTGTCAGGCTAATTTAGACAGATCCCCCACCGAGGGCAGAGCGAGAGAAGGGGAGAGAGATTTATACGCTCAGCTTTATGGATTCTTTCTGGATGTTTTATTCAGGGGAATTGAGTGGGATGTGAGGCCAGCTCCTCCAGACCTTAGCCTCTTAAGGGGCATTGAGTAATACTTGTCTTCTGCTCCGCCATTCCCATGGTTACCCCCGGAGTGCTGTTACCTTCACACGCTTGAATAAGTAGAAGGCAAGGTAAAGATATCACCGCAGATCCTGTGTTTCTTTCTCTTTTTTTCTTTTTTTTCTTTTCTTTTTTTTTCGTATGACTCACGAGGCATTGTGTTGCTGACATTTTCTCGCTCATTCTTTTTTTTTCCACCTCCTCTGTCCTTTCAGCTCTTTTTTTTTAATATTTTTTTTTCCCCAACGCGGTTAGTTATATGTCAGCTAGCTAATGTGTTTTCCTGAAGGAGCAATATTTTCTTAATCAGAATTTTAAAAGTGATTAATTTTGAAGCGCGCGTTAAACTGGGATTTATAATTTAATGAATTCGGTTTAATTCAGTTTGATTTTATTTATGTATTAATTTATTTATTTGCTTGTTTACTTGCTTGCTTTCTCTCTCACTTACTTTTGTGTTTGTCTTGCTTATTTATTTGCGTAGTTTATACTTTTATTTTATTATATATTTGTGTGTTTATCTATACGCATATCTATATCTATACCCATATATATGTATACATTTGCATACATATTGCATATGCATGTACATATACATATGTCCATGCATATTTTTTACGCCTTGGTCTATGGTAAAGTTTACTGTGACAATCATGTAAGGTGTGTCTTTTCCCAATCCTTTCACTAGGCCCAAAGCTTCAATTATGGCTCTCTTGACTGGTCCTTGATCATCAAGGTCTAAAGCAAATAGTAGATTGGATAGCTCAGAGGACTTGAAGGGACTATGATCAGCACAGACCACAGAGGTACATTTGTAGGCTTCGTAGAAGTGGTATGACTCAGATTGCGACAAGCATGGCCTTTCACATTGAGCCTGGCTCAGAAAGTATTAAACGCTTGTCGTAAATGCGTGTGCTCCAGCCGGAAGAAAAGTCACCCGATCTGGACCTCGACAAAACCGCCACCAAAGTTCATTCAACACACCGCAGCCACTTCCTATTCTTGTCTTAACTCCCGTACATGAAGAGCGACTCGTTTTTTTAACGAGGACAGGTAGCTTAGCGTTCCTAGGTTGTCAGTAACCTGACTTTAGCTCTGGTTTCGCGACGTCCTCTCTCATCTGGTGTCATCTCCGCCCATCACGCGTTTGGACAGAAATATTTCGTCCAGCTAATGGTGTGCTGTACACCATCAGCGTCTCCTAATGTTCTTCAAATCCGTTTTGCTTAACTGGACATGATAAATCGTCTCCCTTACACTCGGAACTAATTCTGGGAGATTGGGCTTTCGATTAAATTAGCGGCAGTCTGAAGAAAGACAGGAGGTGTGGGGAGCATGTGGGAAATGGAGATTTTGCGTGTGTGTGTGTGTGTGTATGTGTGTGTGTGTAAAACACCACAATGCTGAGTGGTAATTACATTAAAATGTCAGCTCTAAAAACCCTAAAAAAAAAAAAGAAAAAAAAAAAGAAGAAAAAAAACCCTCACAGAAGTCTTTAAAAGCCCTTTCATGAAAAGAGTGAGTTTTAAATCAACAAATGATATTATTAAAATGTTTAAAAAAAACAGAACATTAAAGAAAGTCTTAGATGTTAGGAATATAGACCACATTCTCCATATTCTCACCATGCCTGTCCATTAACAACTGCTTTTCTTATTAAACCACTTCCCGGCTATTTCCAGCCAACGGTGCTGCTTTTGATGGAAAATGACATTTAAAAATATCAAGGGCTGTGAGATAGCTTTAGTAGTTTGAGATCACTACATGTGCCACGTAAAACCGGTCCCCCGAACGGTTTTAAACAGACACGGAATTCTGAGAGCCTTACGATGGAACACTTGAGGTTAAAGCAATACTCAATAAATTTCTGACTTTGGTTACCATAGTCATCTTGAGGATTTTACTATGGACCGCAGAGGAGGGCCTCTTGGCTTCCGGTTGTATAATGAGGACGAGGGCAGACGTTTTTTTTTTCAGACGTCGCAGCTCTGCGGAAACGGCGGAGCTTAACCGCAAATTTTTCGGACATTACCGATAAAGGCCTAAATCAGCACAGTTCAATGAGGCAACTCTGTACGCTTCACACCATTTATCCCCTAGTGTCTTTCACTCACTGTGTAAGTCGTTTGTGTTAAATGAAACAGGCTTTAGACAGCTCACACTCTGGATGACCTACAATCTGTGTGTGTGTGTGTGGGGGGGGGGGGGGGGGGGGGGGGTGTACGACGACTTTTGGTTCTCAATGCATTTACAATGGAAACTGCCGCTCACAGAAGAAATAAACGTTCTTCTGTGTTCTAGGAATTCTTCTCACTTAAAACAAACGTGCCATGGGA
This sequence comes from Chanos chanos, assembly GCF_902362185.1. Taxonomy (NCBI): domain Eukaryota; kingdom Metazoa; phylum Chordata; class Actinopteri; order Gonorynchiformes; family Chanidae; genus Chanos; species Chanos chanos. The sequence goes on from NC_044509.1 coordinate 13,333,231, forward strand.
TCCACTTAATCAGAAATATACACACGGTGTGCAAGAAAATACGCTCTCCAGCTTTTTCCTCTGAAATGAGGCATTTTACTGGTCGCTGTTCTTTTTTTTTTTTTTTTTTTTTCTCCCCCCCTCCCCCCCCCCCCCCCCCAGATCGCTATATTTCCTAATTTGCATGCAAAGTTAGCACTACGGTATTAAATAGACTTTGACTTAAAAAAAAAAAAAAAAAAGACTTCGGTGTTTAATATTTTGCATCTTATGTATACGATGCTCCTGTCCACTGAGTGTCCTCCAAAGCCCTATTACTGGAACCACTCTAAACACCATCTTCTTGAGATGGTTCCTCAATAGTTATGTAAATAACATGGTTTGATAGACCATGTGATGGAAGTGGGAGGTAAGAGATGCAGTTGGATGGACGGCAAATGTAATTTACCTTTCATCGACTGCATCCTTGGAGATCTCCCCGTCCCTTCTGCGTGCGTTGCCAGGAGAATTGTCTTGATGACCGTCAATCAGAAGATGTTAAGAGGGGGCGGGGCAACTGAGGTGAAGAGTTTAGCCCTCAAGTCGCATTACCACACTGGTTGGGCATTACCACTCTGGTTGCCCCCCCCCCCCCTTCTTTCTTTCTTTCTTTCTTTCTTTCTTTCTTTCTTTCTTTCTTTTTTTCTTTCTTTCTTTCTTTCTTTCTTTCTCTTTTTTTTAAACAATAAAGACTTGCCGTCTCAGGCGGACATAATGGCTGTAAGAAAGCTAATGGCAGGTGGCAGTAGGTGTGAAACGCATTTTTCTCCCCTTCTCCTGACCTGCAGGCTGTTCTATGCTGCCTTTCACGCCCTTTTCTCTGAAGGGCTCTCTTTTGTGTCTCTCTCCCTCACCCTCTACTCCAGGAGGGCCTGAAAGGGGCCCATTTTGTTCAATTTGTCTAAAAGCCGCTGGGTTATGTGACAATTTAAAGACTTTGAGCTGTTAGTTTCTTTAACCCGCTAACTACTGAAGGGGGCTTTTGCGTTGACCTGCGATCTGTCCATCGTTTCCTGACAACAGAAAGAAAAGAAAAGAAAAGAGAAGAAAAGAAAAAAAAGAGGGAAAAAAAAGAACGCTAGGAAAGAAAAGCAAATCAGTGCCTTGGGTATGACTCCCACCGGTTTGCCTGCTCCCAGAAGTCACAGAGCTGGATTGTGTGGAAGGGCTGAGAATGACTGGTTTTGACCAGTTCGGAGGTACAGCTAGCCCTTCCAGTATACCAGTCTCTGCATTGGGAAAATATTGTTCAAGGGGACTGATTAAAAGTGTTCGCTTAATTTAGTGGACTCTCAACCTGTGGCATATGGTCTTTATCATATATTCCCATGTATAAGGAATTTCTTTCACATGGTTTAGTTTTATGCCCACTTAACTGGAGCTCGTTAAAATATTTCCTATGTAAAAAGTTACCTGCTCATTGTCCTGATGATTGGCATTTGTTATTTTCCCTGTGCAGCTCAGCTGGTTTCGTAGAGCATTGGAATCAGTTATGAAACGTGTTTTAGTTTCTAGGAAGAAACGTATATGCACTATGTACTATGTGCACATTAAGTCATGAACACGCTCTGTTTCTCAACACATCTGCTGATTCTTGTATTATCCCATAATTTGATGTATTTTTCTTAATTGTATTAATTTCTTCTTCTTCTTCTTCTCCTCATCCTCCTACATTCAGTGCACACGCACCAGATGATTACTATGATGTAACATTGAACAGTGAAAAGCTATTATATCTTTATTAAACCTGGACATTAGATAAAGGATAGAATGCATAGCAAGATGCCCTTGAAGTAAGGTTATGTAGATTATCATGTGCTTCAGTGGTTAAAAGCAGGGCCAGTCCTCCTTTTCAATTCATACTTTTCTTTCTTTTTTTTTAACTCTACAAGTTTATTGTCAAAAGGTAATTAACTCGTATAGGAAGACTATTTATGACAGCCCCAGTGTAGTGACAATTTACAGCCCTATATAGACTGTACCATCACACACACACACACACACACACACACATAATGGCATAGGCTTGTTAAACTTGTATGTGTCTATTTTTTCCTTCGTTTTATTTTTTTCTTCCTTTTTTTTTTTTTTTTTTTAAAGCCCACGTCGGGCATGAAACCGTTAACTCGCTGAGGCAGGGCCCCCTGGTTGCACTTTCGATGTCGCTATTCATCTGAGGAGCTGAATTTTTCATGTGGTAATTAAAATTTGTAGGTCAAGTCTCCCATGACACCTATTTCTGCTAATATGGGGGAAAGCAACGGTCGGACTCGTTAATGCTGCTCTTTTTACCGAGCCGAGATTTAAAGGATGAAGGGTGACATTTTCCCCCATTTTGTAAATGAATGCGATTGATCTGCCTAACAAGAACAAAGTTAGGCTTCCAAATACCACATGATAAAGAGATTAAGCCTTTAAATGGCTTTCCAAAGGCAATCTTTACTGCAAGGCCCAGAGCCAGGGCATTGAACTTTCAATTAGAATTTCTAATAGGCTATTGACTCGAATGTATAAAATGTTGCTACAGAGCCCTATAGATCCTGAAAATGCCCCCCCCCCCCCACACACACACAGACTGTTCAAGGTACATGACATAGCAAGTCCAGAGGAATAGGCTCCAGAGAGTTTCTGAACAACCTTAAGCCTCACGGCCTCATGATTGTCACATGAAACATTCTTTGCTTTGTACTGTACACAGGGGTTGGGGCGGAGGTATTTTTAGACTATGGCATGCGGTCATTACAAATGTGTGGAGTTTCATCATGTGGTTTTAATTGACGCGACACCAATAGGACGCAGCACCATTTACTTTTAAAAGGGCCTCACGTTGGAACACCTTCATGATCCATGGAAATTTTACCGACGGGGCCTTTGATGCGCATGTATCCTTTTTTTTTTTTTTGCGGTCAACATTTTTATTCTTTGTCTGGTTGACGTCCTCCGCCCCCCCCCCCCCCCCCCCCCACCCCGTTTTCTTTCTCCTTTTCTTTTTGTCTGGCTTTGATCTCTCGCCCAGGTCTCATACTTTCGTTAGCTCTCATTCTGAAGGTTCTTCATTTCGAAGTCGCAGCGACTGTTTCTAATTTACCAAAAATGATCTCAGAGACTAAATCCCATTTAATTGCCCCTAATGCCATATTAACTGCTGTCAAAATATTTTTACTGATGTCATCCTAATTCAATCTGCTATTCGTTGAACAGACCAATGGTAGACAGATGGATCTGTTTTCAATTTTCTACCTCCCCTGTTATTCTCGGAGAAACACACATACATATGCGCGTGCACACACACACACACACACACATACTCTTTCTCTCTCTCTCTCTCTCTCTCTCTCTCTCTTTCTTTCCCCCTCTCTCTCTAAGCCTCTCTCTATCTTTCTCTTTCTCTAAATACAGGTAATTATAAGTCTTCTGAGAGAGGCATCAGGACACAATTTGTCAGGGCCTAACTACCCATTCTGTTCAGAGGGGTTAACACACTGTTTATGTTACAGTGTATTCAGACTCTAATTAAAACAACATTACATCCCCATCTGCCAATCTCCAGTAATCTTCTTTAATTGCAGTAATTAAACTATATTTACATGTTCAGAATACTTGTAATTTAGCAAATTGCACTCTCTTCTCTCTGTGCATTTAATCAGTGGAGCTCCAGTCCCAGTGTGTTTGCCGAGGACTGGAGTGATTTCTGTGTTTTGATTTTTAGTGCCGGGGTTCTTTTGACAGGGTAAGTGGACCTCTGCTTGGTTCCACTGTGAGGTTAGGAAAACAAGACAGTGGAGGGGAATTGTGGGTATTGTCATTTGGGTCTGATTGTGCCTAATTACAGGCCTGGGCTCCCTCCTGAAGCAGTGGAGAGAGAGAGAGAGAGAGAGAGAGAGAGAGAGAGAGAGAGAGAGAGAGCGCGAGCAAGCTAAGAGCACTGTAGTTCGTGTGTGTGTGTGCGTACGGGAGGCGTGCGTTTGCGTGTGCGTGAATGTGTGCGTGTGCATGTGTGTGTGCGAGTGTGTGTGCATGTGTACATGCGTACATGCATGTGTGTGTGTATGTTTGCAGGCACACACATTCAGGTTAATGTGTGATTTACGTTCACCTGTGTGTGCGGGTGAATTTGAATAACTCATACATAGCACTTTTCTGCATATTCAGATTTAGGTCCAGACAGCCTCTATTAATCGTGATATTCCTGGTGTTTTTTGAGACATGCTAGCATGTTGTGTGGCGTGTCCTGTTAGGCATACTGAGTACTTATTTTGTGTTTGTGGCCTATGTCTGTTTACCTCAGATACTTAGCTATTTGTCTCTTCAGCCCAGAACATTAAAGATTAAACTCAAAAGACTAAGCTAAATTTGAAATGGCTATCCACACATAGAGGAAGTACTGAGAGCTATAGCAGTAGCTGATTAGGGGCGGGGGAAGTGCGTACGTCTCTAAATGATGTCCTAAGACAGACGAAGGCCCCAAATCCTCATTAGCTGAAGAGTGGTTCCTCCTAATTAGTTTCCATTCAGTATAATTAGCATGGATGAGGCTAATCATCTGATGTGAAACCAATCTAACGCTTGGGATAGAATGTCCTTGGCCTCTCTCTCATGCAAGATTTTTTTTTTCTCAGGTGCAATTTCTCTTTCATAAGCTTTTTTTTTTTTTTCCCTCCGTGAGGAGCCCCAGTGACTCTTTATCTTTTTTGTAGCTTTTTTTTTTTTCTTCTTCTTCCTCTTCTTCTTTTTTTCTTTTTGATTCGTGGAACCGTACAGGGGGGGGGGGGGGAAGCCATAGAAAGCAATTTACTGTAGAGTATTTGAACATGAGTTACATGTCTCTGTTTTTTTTTTTTTTTCTTTTGTTTTTCCAGTTTACTTCAAAGGCACGGTCATAGACGAGGTACAAAGAGACGCCACAAGAAAGACCGGTCCAAAATACATACGAGGTCTTAATACAACACATGAAAGGGAGATGACTTCTCTTGTTAGACTATGATTTATCGATTTATTTATTTATTTTCCCCGCATTTATGCCCCCCTCCTTCCCCCTCCCTCCCCAAATATTCCTCCATCCCTCTGTTGCCCTTATCTTGACTGTTGCTTACACTCTGTAATCTGTTTTCAAGGCAAAGCATGTGAGTGCATGAGGATTTGATAGCAACTCCCTTTATTTCAGTCGGGATCATTTCTTCTTTGAGTTCCCGCCAAGCCTTCAGATGCATGGATAAATAATAGAAGAAAACGAGTGGAACGATGTTGGATTCTTTTATTTATTTATTTATTTTTTCATTTCATTTTCTGCGCTCCAAAGCATTCCTTCACTGATCAAAACAAACGTTAACGATTACGTGCATCACACTCGAAGAGAGCGGTTAACGGGGACGGCGGACGGTGCTACTTTTTTTTTTTTCAACGTTTTTTAAAACACGTAATTGTTGAAACTTTTTTTTTGTTGTTTGCTTGTTTGTTTGTTTTTGTCGGTTTTTTTGGGGGGGGGGGAATTTCGTATCACAGGTGGATGAGATATGCCCAGAAATGTCACATTTGAAGTTAATTATTTCATTTTCAGTCTTGTTTGTTTCATCTCTTTCCCAATAACGGTTTTATCACTTGTATACATAGCCCAAAGCAACCCTGTTAAAAACTCTCTCTCACTCACCACTGCAGTATAATGAGCCTAAATTTGTTTTTTTGAATGGGTTTCTAATCAAGTAAAATGAAAGCAATGCTTGGACCAACAGAGCAAACACACAGTTTAGGATCATAACAACTTTGTAGGGCATCAGATTTATTTATGCATTTATATATTTATTTAATCTTTAATGGTTTTTCCTCTTTCTTTTGGCTTCTCACGTTACAGTGTCTGAGTCTTTATTGATTTCAAATCGTGAAAACAAGCTCCTTCAATCCAAAATGTGCATTCAGTCCCTACAAAAAGAGTCTTTCAGACCTAATCTTTTGGATGAAGACAAAAGGGCATATGTTTTCCATGCCCCCCCCCCCCAAGATGGTTGTCTAAACCATGCTCTGTTGTTAAGTGCTCAGGGCAGAACTGTTTTGGCACCCCCCCCCCCCCACCCCCCCAGTTGCGGCTTGCGGCCTGATCTTAAACAGAGCCATGTTTATGCTCTCACTCCATGTTATTGTGGCAGCCATTATCTTAGAATGGGAAGAGCTGGAGAGACTCCTGCTAGATTAGAGACACACGCACACACACACACACACACACACACACACAGGCGCAACACGCCATAAATCAGAGGCCTACTATTTTGACATTCCTCCATCGTTTCTTTTCATTTCACCCATCTCTCTCTCTCTCTCTCTCTCTCTCTCTTTTTTTGTTTCAATTTCTTCTTCTTTTCCCGGGGCTGAGTTTGCCTGTGAAGCATAGAGTTTGACGTGAACTTTTGCCATATGCCTGTCGCTCTGCCAAAAACATTAAGTACGGCTCTCTTCCCGAGCCAAGTATTTGGCCATCTGCTGAAGTCTTTATCCGTAGATGCCGTGGGACTTCATCAAACCCAAACTGTGAAGAAAGATGCTTTTCTATATGACTCTAGTCAAGAAATCACAGCCAGTTGATTTACTGCAGGGGAAGATCCCAGACGATCCCTCTGATTGCTGGATAATTTCGGTTGGATTTTTTTCTTTTTTTCTTTTTCCTTCTTCTTCTTCTTCTTTTTCGTTGCCTCGTTACCGGGCCAAGACAGGAACTTGTTACATAGACATTCTCAACAGGCTTGTGTATTCCTGGAAGTCCTTTTTGCAGCGGTTTGTGAATGCGGTTCCTTCAAGATACTGTTTTCATTTAAATTCTAAAAACCACAAGGCTGCTTTTGAAACATTGCCAGGACTGGGAATTTGATGGAAGAATAATACTACAAGGAGATAACATTTTGACTGAGACATTGGATTGTGTTTTTAAATTTTTTTTTTTTTTTTTTTTTTTTGTTAAATCTGTGGTTGTGTGCCTGCAAGTCTGCAGCAAGTCTGCAGTGTTTGGGTATGAGAGAATGTTTGTGTGTGCGTGTGTGTGCGTGTGTGTGTGTGTGTGTTTGTGTGTGTGTGTGCGTGCGTGTGTGTGTCTGTGCGTGTCCATGTGTGTGTGCATGCTTGCGTGTGTGTATGCATGCTTGTGTGTGTGTGTGTGACCAGGACTTACACACACACATCTACAGGGTCAAAAGCTTTTGTGTGTGTGGCTCTTTACAAGCCACCCCGGATCACACCCCCCTCCCCTCCCCTCCCCTCCCCTCTCCCTTTAGAGGCCTTTCAGCCAGTGAAAGTGAATGGTGTCATTTTTATAAGGCTGGCTGCTAAACAGTAAGGTCTGCTCTCTATATACTGGAGCAGTGGAGAGAGAGAGCGATGGTCTTCGCATGAGGAAGAACATCATTATGCAGTGCGCGGGACACCATTATCGGGCCCATTACACACACTGACAGCCGCACATTTATTCTTCCCTACCTGCCCCTTAAAACGTGTAATAAATAACCAAAGCTCCAGCTACCTCGCAGAAAAAGGAAAAAGGTCATTATGGTACGACTGCCATTTGTCAAAATTACTTCATAATCTCGGGTCGCTGGGAGAATTTTTACTCCGTTAATTGTGGATGGAACCATTGAACATAAATTTCCATTATGAATCAATTTGTTACCCTCTACTAGTTATGATCCTCTCCCAACACACACTGGTAGTTTTGTTTTGGCTAGTGCCACGTGAAGTCAGAATTCATCTCTCTCTTTTTTTTTTTTTTTTTTTTTTTTTTAAATCAGATCTTGGTAAAGTCGCTTCGTCTGGGTTTGGTAAAGTCGTTTGTGTTGTGATAGCTACCTAAAACCTTCCATTTTGGCCTTGCGGCAAGATTAAGTGCATCTCATAAAGAAAAGCCTTTAAAAGTGTCACTCCTCTTCTCTCAGCCCTCTGTACCAGAGCAATTTTCACGTGTTTGTAAGAGGAAACACTGAAGATGTAGTCTTTTTTCATTTTAGGGTTTTTTTTTTTTTTTTTTTTGTCTTCTTCCCCTCGGTTCCCTCTTTCAAGGTCAGTTGGTCTCCTTAATAGCTTCGGTTAACGGCAATCAGATTAGTGAACTGTGGCACCAGGATGACACCAGAAACACACACTTTTGACAACAAATGACATGTTTCCACTTTCTTTAAATTCAATTTACTGAATGGTTACGCTACTCTGACCCCACCAGCGCCCGGCCACGTATAGCCAGGCGTACTGTTTCCTCTTAACAGAGCTCTGTGTGTGTGTGTGTGTGTGTGTGTGTGTGTGTGTGTGTGAGTGTGAGTGTGAGAGTGGAGAGGGGTCGTGCTGCACACTGTTTAAGAAACTCTCTCGGCTGGCTCTTCTCCACCCTCCTGAAAGCCAATAGCAGGTCCGTGAGCTGATATACGACACTAATACTGAGGCAGGCCCGGACCCTTCCAACAGAAAAGAATGATTGTTTGGGGGGTTCAGACTGGATGTCGTATCCATGACTTGCAGGTACCACACTGTCTGGCCCCTGAGAGAAGTCTAATTGCTTTACATTGGTACAAAGGTTTCTTGTAATCTAGCCCTTCTGCCTTCATTTGTCTTTCTCTCAGTCTTGTGGCGAAGGCCTTAATTGGTCTTAGTGGGGCTTTCTTTTTTTTTTTTTTTTTTCTTTTTCCCCAGCAGTCAGTTCCCAGGTCGGTCTGAAGTAGAAGGCTTTACCTCAGGGGCTGGAGGGTTTGCAGCAGAGGAGTCAATACTTTTTCTTTCTTTCTTTCTTTCTTTCTTTCTTTTTTTTTTTTCTTTTTACCTTTAACACTTTAATTAATGTTCTACTGACAAGGAGCTTTTCTTCAGTAATCCAACCCCCTCGCCTCTGCCCCTCCTCCCCTCCTCATCTCTCTCCTCTCCTCTCCTCTCCTCTCCTCTCCTGTCCTGTCCTTCGCTTCATAAACGTAAGCCCCAGGGATAAAAACAAAGAATCCAGACAGTCAAACGTTCTCCATAACAACCCGCACTGCCTCTAGCGACCAATCGACCACCACGCTAAAGACAGCAGTTGCATTGTGTGTGTGTGTGTGTGTGTGTGTGTGTGTGTGTGTGTTTGTGTGTGTGTGTGTTTGACATTTAGGTGACTCCGATTCAAACGGCCTAAAGAAAAAAGGAAGATTTGTACATGAAGGATGAGCGAAATCTCTCCGCAGCTTACTTCCCCCTTATATCATAAACACTTTATCGAGGCGTTTTAATGTGGACTTAACTTGCTTATCAGCAGAACGGCCTCTAACTGAAAGTAATAATGTTGGAATAATTGCCCACTCCTGCATCTGTCTTTCATTGCGAGTCTGAGCTTTTGTTTCAGTCTACGGCCAAACATGTCCTTAAAACAAGCTAAGTGTTGCCAAGGGAGAGAAGTCTTTGCCATATTTTGTCTGGCACGCAACGCACAGACCTAAAAACAGTCTGTAAGCAAAAGCATGGAAGTATTTCAGAGAATGCTATGAATATGAATGCCAGACTTGAGATGACTGGGTGACAGCTAGCTAATGCTAGTCGACAGAACCACCAGTGGCTATTTGCAAGAGGACGACATACTTCCTCTTTTTAGTCACCCCAGTGTAGCGTGTTTGCTTAAGACGTTTGGTAACCCCTAGTAAGAGCTCTCTTTTTCATGCTTGTCTTTGTCGTCTGATAAAGATCTTAAGTACACTGTTCAATCAGCCACACTTCACATGATTTATACAAGGCTCTCCTGCCATTTCCTGTTGAAGAAAACCACAGCCTACACTTGACACAAGTAAACAGAACATCTGACCACAGACTGTCATTAACAACAGAGTCAAGAGTCCGAAATGTTAGCCAAGTTTACTCTACCGTTAGCACGCTCTTATGAAATACTTGGCGAACGTTCTTGTGAGGAATACAGATTAACCATAAAAGTTACCGTATTAAATTTAGGTGCTATGAAATGGTTCTGTGATCTTACATTCAGATACTAAAGGTAATTGAGGATGATCCTTGAAAACGCTATTGTTAGAGTGATAATGTCTCTGATATGTTTGCCCATTAGCCTTTGTTTGAGTGACAGATGGAGGCTTTAATGGTGTTTGTGTTCTTGTACACCCTCATTAGGACACGGGTCAAACGAGGCTGAGGTCTATAAAGGCTTTTTAGCTTTCTGCAGTCTAAGTGATGTTTGATGCTAGTATTTGATCCTACCAGTTGAAGAGAATTGACTTTAAAGCCAGCACTTGTTGGAGATATGCTATAAATGCTGTTTGTGAAGATAAGACTTTTTTTTGAAGGGGGGCGTTGGGGGGGGGCGGTGTTGCTGTAGTCTCCGTGTGGTACAACATTTTGTAAGTAGTCATGTCCAGTATGTGATGGTAGTTTTTTGTTTTTGTTGTTGTTGTTTTATGCTGGACTCAGCTCGCTGTGTTAACCCCCCCCCCCCCCCCCCATCCCAACCCCTCCCTACCCCAGTCTCTCTGACTGATGGCGACCGCAGGGCTGCCAGCGCTTAAATAGGCGCTCGGAGGGTCCAGCTGCTCCCCGCCACGCTCCACTTCTCCCCAGATGGTTCCAAGACGTTCCAGGGGACTCTCTGGAGAGGCCAGCTCCTGAGGAGAGTGCTTTAGAGTGGTCTCACCACCCCCCCAACCCCCCCCCCCCCCCATCACCCCCCCACCGCACTTCCTTGTCCCACTGCCCCCCCGGGCGCCGTGCCCAAAACAGACACTCAGGAGCAGGCTTTCAGCAACACCACAGAACACCCCCGTGTACACCCCCCCCCCCAACACTACAATCCCATCCCCACAGGCAGACCCAGTGGGAACGCCGCCTGCCTGCTCCGCATCACCCGCCAGCAGACCAATGGGAAGCGGCAGATGGCTGTCGGGCTGGAGCGTGGGCCAGCACTCCCCATAGCTCCCTTGGGACTTGAGAGACAAGGAGGAGAAAGGGGAGGACCGCGGGGCTGGGAAGCACACGCCAGTCTTAACTTAGGCCCAGCTTCTCCAGACCACTTCCCCCCCTGGTCTCCAAGACTGGTCCATCATTTCAACCGTGACTGTTGTAGAAAGAGGTAATAGAGGAAAAAAAAAAAAATCAAAGGTGTAGGCGTAATTTACATGTTTTCTTCAAGTCTGGCCAAGTCTGTTTTATTTTTCCCTCATGCTCTTGTGTTTCTATATATATATATATATATATATATATATATATATATATATATATATATACTTCCGTGAACTTCAGAGCTGAGGAGAGAAACTTTGATGGTTTTGGTGTGAACTAATATGACAAAACTGCTGGCATGTACATGGCCTGAACCTGTGACCCAGGCCAAATATTACAATAACATATGGCAGAGTGACTGATTTTATGGTAACACGCTTTTCATCATCGACTGAGCTTATGGGCTAGCCTCCCCTTCTCTTCCACTCTCTGTCCTTCGCCTTCCTCCTTACACGCACACGCACACACTCACACACTAACACACACAAACACACACATGGACACACCCCACCTGGAGGTAGTCAGACAGTAATCTCTCAGTTCAGGAGTCTATCCATCTTTCCCTTCAACTTGCTCCCGCTTGCTAGGTAGCCCCATAACCTTTCCCAGCGTGTTCATAGGAAGAGAG
>NC_044509.1:13347365-13349865 GCF_902362185.1 Chanos chanos
AGGAGCCCCACTGTCTTTGGGATTACATTCAATTCAATCTCGCGAGCGCTAATTCACTCCAGCATCAGCCCTGGATACGAAATAGAGGGAAATGAGAAGAGGGAACGGGAGAAATATATAAATAAAGCAAACAAACAAACAAACTAGTGCGCATGAAGAGGAGAGCGTGCTCACGAAGCCTCCTGGGATGAAAAGGAGGTGAACGCAGTAAATAATTAGAGCAGGAGGTTCAGAGTTTGCTTGTTTGATCTCCGCTGATGTAAAAGCAAATGTAATTTACTGCGCTTGGAGTAATTTAACAGTTAGCATGAGTTCCTTTTAATTTCATTTTGCTCAGCGTCAGTCTTTCAAATTAAATATTTTTGTTGTTTACAAAGCAGATCGTTTCAAGCTTTAGCTCGGCTAAGTCTGCGGTAAGACGGAGCGCGATGGTGTTTATTCATCTCTGCTTGTTTGCTTGTGTGCAGCTTACTTTGTTGAGAGGAATAATTGGCTCAAGCACATCTTGAAAATGAATGTATAGCTAATGATAGTACTGCACAGTGAGACTCAGTGCTTGGCATATCCAAATGTTAGACTACGCTAATACATCTGCTCTATGTTAAAGCGATGTTCAGTAATTGCTCTCACAAGTATTCCATGTTGAATGATGTCTCTGTTTTGAGCAGCTTCAACTTTGAAAAACCAATTAAAGAGCAGATGAGACACCTTGTTTCTTGTAAAGCTATCATAAAGTTCCTTGGCTCTCCATCCTTGTCCAATCTTGGCAGACGGCTCCAGGCACAGTGAAATATTTTATTTATTTATTTGTTTGTTTCTTGTTTTATTGTTTTATATATTTATTTGATATGATTATGTGAGAATGTCTCATGCCGTTGAGCTGGAGCCCAGGATGGGTGAACTTACCCACCCACACACACACACACACACACACGCACACACACACACACTCACACATACACTCACGCACTCACACACAAACACAGCAGCAGAGAGTGGAGCCGTTTCTCGCTTTTCTCACTCTCTGGCGCTTCGTGGCGAAGTTTTATCTGGCGCCCTGAGCTGTCAATTAAAAGCTCTTGCACCCCCAGAAGCCTGAAGCTGTAGCAAAGGCCTTTTGCCCCCACCCCGCCCCCCCCCCTGCTACCGCTATTAAACTGGGAAGAGGTATAAAGGGAAGACTCACCCTCTGGAACAAGCGTCTTATCAAGGCTAAAGCCCAGCTCTTTACACCACATCGCCTTCTTATCGTGTTTGTGTTCAGCGCGCATAGAGTGTGTGTGTGTTTTTTAGGGTGTGGGGGAGGTGTGGGGGAGGTGTGGGGGGGTTGAGTGTCCTTTCATTTCGGCAGCTGACAAAGAGGATGTATGAATCCACAAGGCCCTTGTTTACACATGAAACGCTGGTACTGTCTTTAAAAAAAAAAAAAAAAATTGAAACACTGCTGGCGAAATTCAAAGCCAACGTAAAACTACAATGACACGACACACATGTTAATGAAGAATGTGTTTGCGCTCTCCTCGTTGGGACATAAGAGCGTCTGTTTAAGACATTCCTGCTCTTTCTCACCCTTTATCCGTAAATCAAGGCCTGTCATCGCTCATTTACCGAGAACAGCCCCCAGAAGTGCCATGTTTTGTCTTATTCTCACTCTGAGTGCGGGTGTATTTACGTCCAGTGTAAACACACCTAAGCCCTGTTTCGGTCGACAGCTGTGTCCTTCACTTTTTTCTTCCTTTCTTTTTTTCTTTTCTAAACAGCTGTGAGACAACTCTTTTTTGACAGTTTAGGCTTCATAACACTCCAACAGGATTGGAAAACCGACTAGGGCACATAGAGAGAGGAGCGCCTGTGTGCGTGTGTGTGTGTGTGTGTGTGTGTGTGTGTGTGTGTGTGTGCACGTCTGCGTCTCACACCGAGAGTAGCTTTATGGAGCCCTTAATGACACCCACTAGGTCGTCAGTCATTGGTCGGATGGATAGCCAGTAACAGTGAGATACCTGATGATGGAGCTCCTTGGACCTGGTACAGGCGTTGGGATGAATATTAATGCGAGGTGTCTAGGCCATGGCTAATGATGAGGAAAATTCCCTAATAAAAACTCAATGTGATGGCCAACGACCCGCGGGGTCACTGGAGACAGTGAAAGTTAATAGGGTGCTGTCAGGTGTGAGCAGCTAAGTGATTAGAGGCACAGAACCTAATCCAGACTTTTTTTTTCTTTCTTTCTTTCTTTCTTTCTTTCTCTCCCCCACCTCTTTTTCTAAACTGCACTGAGTGAAAAAGAAAAAGAGAGAGGGAAAGAAAGAGAGAGTTCTTTTTCTCTTGTTCATCTACCATGCCCGCAAAGACAAAACCAGTAAGCATTCCGCCCTTATGGATGTGTGTGTGTGTGTGTGTGTGTGTGTGTGTGTGTGTGTTTGTGCATGCAGACGTGAAATATTAGAATTTCTTCATAGGAGAATGGCTCAGTGGAGTCCTTTTTCAAGGACACTTTACA
>NC_044509.1:13354865-13359865 GCF_902362185.1 Chanos chanos
TAAACATTCGGGTCTGGCCACGTTGTGTGAAGCTTGGCCTGTGTAAATAGCTCAGCTTCAGACCAGTGGATCAGATTCACTGTTAGCCACCCCCTCCTCAGAGCTGTAATGGCTTCCCCTCTCTCTCTCTCTCTCTCTCTCTCTCTCTTTCACTAGCTCATTGAATAAATGAACGTGCCGACTGCCTAGGCCTGTCTCCGACAGCACGCTTGAGTGCAACCAGCGATTCCGTTCTTGTCACGGACGTGGGCTTTTATTTCATGTACTTAACTCACCTCACAGCCACCGAAACTATGGCTACATTTACCTTGTCAGTGATTCCTCTGACATCTGAACTCGCCTGGAAAGTCACACCCCGGCCCCCCCCCGCTTTTATGGAAAGACGTTTGAGTAAAAACAAGTTACCTCAGTGTATGGATCAGCTATGCCCCTCTCAATGTCGGGGTATGTTTTTTAACGCTTTTTTTTATTATTATTTATCTGTTCTCATGTAATATTGTAAATGCTCCTCCAACATGTTACTTTTCTGGTACGTTCAGTTAAGCGTATACAGATTATTTTGTCCAATTCAACGCCATGCGTCAAATTTGTGGAGTCTTTTTATAATCATATTTATTGCTTCACCTCCTACCTGTACCTTTGTACTGTCTGTTATGTATAGCTTGAAGGCAGTGTCATGGATTATACGTGTGTGTGTGTGTGTTAGTGTGTGTTTATGTGGATATTAGCCAATTAGTGAACTTGTTTCTTTTGACAGCTCAAATGTTGGAGTTTTTTTTTTTTGCTGTCTCTCTTGCTTTTTTAAATATTGTGTTCATATGTTGAGCTGTGTTTTTGAAAGGTTTCGCCTTCTTTGCTATAAGGGCGAACAAATTGCCTGCCCTAGCCTGTCAGACTTGATCTCCCTTTTTTTTCTTTTTTTTTTTTTAAACTTTGCTCATTATAGCGGTATTTCCATTTGATTTTGTTTTCCTTTTTCTCTCTCTCTCTCTCTCTTGCTCACTCTCATTCTTTGCACCGCTGAGAAATTTGCATACCTCTATTCTCTGAGAAAAAAAAAAAAAAGAAAAAGTAATGACAGCAATTTCTTTCCTTTCTCTCACCAGTAGCTGCGCGAGTGTGTCGTTTAGTGGCACCTGCGTAAGCGACAGGCACAGGGATGAGAAGCGAAAGAGAGCAGTTGATTAAATCATCATCAAGTCGCGCTGCAGAAAGTCAATTCTGCTCCCCGTCTACAATGATATCCTTTTATCCCAAAGTAATGAGCTATGGCACTTTTGCATCGGCTAATGCGATGAGTTCCATTAGCATGTTCCATTTGCTTCACAAGCAAGGGCAAGTCATTCCGAGGCGCTCATATCTCGACAATCAAAGCAATTGGCTGCAAAGGCAAGGGAAGAGAAGGGGGGGGAGGGGGCAAAGCCGGGGGTGTTTTTTATGGATCACAACACAGTGGAAAAAATACATTTGCCCATTATTTTAACTCCTCGTCTGCCTGCTCTCCCCGGTCTGCTCTGAGAATGAGTGAATGAGCGAGTGAGTGAGCGAGTCAGTGAGTGAATGAGTGAGTCAGTGAGCGAGTCAGTGAGTCAGTGATTGAGTGAGTGAGTCAGTGATTGAGTGAGTGAGTCAATGAGTGAGTGAGTCAGTGATTGAGTGAGTGAGTCAGTGATTGAGTCAATGAGTGAGAGAGTCAGTGAGAGAGTGAGTGAGTCAGTGAGTGGGTGAGTGAGTGAGTGAGAGAGGGGAATATAATGAGAAGAGGGCTTTGTGATTCCTGTCACTGGCTGAAGTTCACATCTCATTCTGACAAAGTGTGAGATAAAACGTGGGTGCAGAGATGTGTGTGTGTGCGTGCTTGTGTGTGTGTGCGTGTGTGTGTGTGTGTTTGTGTGTGTGTGAGAAAGAGAGAGCGAGAGAGACAATTATAGGAAGAATAGTGTTTGCTATAATTTTCATTGCATTTTAGATACTGTATAATCACTATTCTTTTTTGAACAACAATAAGCGTATCGACTTGTATAGTTTACTGTTATTGTTATATATTGTTTAATAAACTTATTTTAATAAACGTATGACTCAAGTGGGTTTTCTAGGGCTGTTTATGTATGTGTGACAGGGAAGGTGGGCACAAGAGATTAAGAGAGAGAGAGAGAGAGAGAGGCAGAGGGAGGGAGGGAGGGGAGATGTTTGCTGTGTACGTTATGTGCCTGACAGAGAAGGAGAGAGAGACAGATAGAGAGTGAGTGTGTTTGCTCTGTGAATTTATTGCTCCTGCATAATGGATGAACTGTTGGAGTTGTGACCGTCCTCGCTCTCGGCAGGCCCCAGTTCCTCTGGAGGTTTTTGGGGGGAACAGAGCCGCAAATTGGATGCCGCACCCCCACCGAGTTCACAGAGCCCTGTCATGGGTCAGTTGGGGAAATGCTATGCCAAAAAAGCCAGCCAGCCTCTCTCTCTCTCTCTCTCTCTCTCCACCTCCTCCTCGTCATCCTTTCCTTTTTTTCTCTTTCTCCATTTGAGCACAGTAGGGCATTGGCAACCCTAGCCTGGGCCCAGCTCCCGGACTTGTCAGTCAGCGTGGGTTGGCGCGGGGCTCCGGTCCTTAGCTTTAATCGACGCTACAGCACTCCCGAACCCCTTTCCTGGAGCCTAGCCTTCATTAGGAAGTGCAGTGCCTCCCCGTGCCCAAGCCATATGCATCTCTTCAGGGCCGTCAGCCACCCCGCACCACGCTAATTAGCTGATAAAGAACTAAGTGGACCTTGAAATTGAAATTGGAGAGGAAAAACAGAAATCCACAAAAAAAATTCATATTCACGAGCGTTTCCTAGGTTGTTTCTTTTCTTTTTCTTTTTTTCTCCTTCCCGGAGGCCTTTCCTCACCGTCTTGCAACCCTGTTGTTGTTGTTGCTAGCTGTTTCTTTTGTCTGTTTGTTTGTTTGTTTGTTTGTGGTGGGTCTCCTTTTTTTTTTTTATTTGGTCCTCTGGAAAAAAAAAAAAAAAAAACTTTCTCTGTGTTTTAAATATTCCAGTTAATCTTCCTCTCTGAGTAAAGCGGCATGTCTGATTCAGCATAAGGTATATATGTTGGTTTGCAAATAGCGTGTTTTCATATTCAAGAGCACATGCATATGAACTCGTCATAACAGCCGCAGATTTAATGCTGCCTGTCCTCTAAGAGTGATAAGAAAAAAGTCCTTCCTGGTGAGGTTTTTTTTTGGGGGGGTCGTGATTTTATTTCTGGGCTGATGAGGCGAGCACTGTGGAACAGGGCAAATGAGATCTCCAGATGATTATGTGTGTGAACCCTAACCAAAAAAAAAAGAGGCACTGGTTAGAATGAGATAACTGTGATTAAGACCAGAATGTTGAGCCGGTTTAATCGAGTTTTTTTTTCTTTTTTCTTTTACAGTGTGACAGTGAGAGCGATCAGGAAGACAAGGTAAGTCCATTTTAAAGTGTTTACCTTTGTGTCCTCCATAGCATTTCTATCAAGATAATGCTAATTCATTTTTAATCAAAGTATAATCAATGGCAATCCAATATTAGACTTTGAGAGCACACATTTCTATTTAATTAGGATTAAATATCTCGTTAATAACAGCGAAAAAGCCTTAATTAACTGCACATTCATTATGAATGACTTTATAGCGTGCAAAATTGAAATTGAATCATTATGTGCCTCGCTAGTTTCTTTTAGAGATTATACCGAGACTATGAAAATGAGAAAACCAAAGTCTGCTCTTTTTTAAGGGCAAGTCTGTGATAAAATCATTGTGAAAACAAATTGAAATGGAAAGGCTCCTGTATGAGGTTTGGAGCATTTGACTGCAGTGGGTACAGTAAGAGGAACTGACCATTCAAACACTGCAGGAATACACATCTGAGACCACTCAAACTTATCTTAGTCAGAACCATGTAAGAACTGCTTCGGTTTTCTACCCCTATTCTTTCTTTCTTTCTTTCTTTCTTTCTTTTGTTTGTTTTTATTCTTCATCCTTTTTGGAGTGTTAATGTTGAAATGACCCTCGTCACTGCTGATCCTTTCACAGTGGTCCGACAAGAACGTTCTTAATCGCCGAGGTGTTTGCTTTATATTGTTTATCGTCTGGTTTTTACCACTCTAATGGCTTCACTCAGTTTGTCCTGTTAGATGGGTTTTTTTTTTTTTTTTCTCTGATGAGCTCTGTGGCAAAACAAAAGAAAACCTTAGGACGGTGATCATTCACATCAAAACTATATTTTGTGTGTGTGTGTGTGTGTGTGTGTGCGTGCGTGTGTTTGTGCATATGTGTGTGTGCGTGCATGCAGCGTCTGCTGCATACATGTACCTGTCATTGACGAGCGTGTTTTTTCGGCGATCCAACAGCGGCTATGCGGCTTGTTTGTTGTGACGTCGTACTCAGACTGCATACGGGGACTCCTTAATTAAATCAGATTCAGATGTGGACAAATGTTCCCTGCTTGTTTAGTTCCACTCTAATTGCAGAAAAGAAAAAAAAAAATGGCTCCCCAGAGAAATCATGTTTCACTGGGCTGTTGTACCACAGAGAGGCTGGAGTGGCGACATCTAGCCATCAATCTCCATTTCTGTTTATAACCCTTTTTAGAAGATGTTTGTAAATGTTGGTCGGGTGGCTGTTTCTACACTGACACCAGCTCTCTCTGCTCTTCCTTGAGTTCTGTGAGTGACCCACAGGAAGTTTAATGATAGTAATAAGGGTACTACAACCCAAGGGAGCGCTGTAATGATCTTTCTACTGACAGAACACAGGCTCAGGCGCGGCCCTCCCCCTCACTGATATCGCCCAATTACAGCGCTGATTAGCCTTACATAAAATGTATGACTTTGAGTGATGATTCTCTCTCTCTCTCTCTCTCTCTCTCTCTCTCTGGCTGTCTCTGTCTTTCTGTCTCTTTTTTCCTTGTGTAGTCTTTACAGGGACATTCTTTGACAGCCAGCCTGTTTAAGATCACTGACAGTTAGAGACAAAGAGA
>NC_044509.1:13362365-13379865 GCF_902362185.1 Chanos chanos
TGACCGCTCTGCGGAGTGCATTAAATTTTTACCAGCTTTTCTTGCCTCTCCCTCCCTCCTTCTCCTCCTCCTTCTCCTACTGCTCTACACCACCCCCCCCACCCCCCACCCACACACACACTCCCCCCTGTAGCCACTTCTGTGGCTTTCTACCCCCCCGTCCCCCCCGGGCGGAGCACAGGGGCTCTGGGCTGCCACATTGATGGATGCCCTGCAGTCCCAGAATCCCTCAGCAAGGTTAGGCAGTGTCATAGACCTACACTGGTCGCCCCCTTCCCCAAATCACCAAAGCCCCTCGCCCCGCTCCCACTGAGCCACCATCTCAAGCTCGCATGTTCAAAAAAAAAAAAAAAAAAGAGGAAAGCAAGCACACACACACACTCAGAGTCATGCTGTGTGTAGTTCTCTGCAGTTTTCATCCATACTCACACATGTACGCACACACACAAACGCCCACGTGGCAGACATACAGGGTGTGTGTGTGTGTGTGTGTGTGTGTGTGTGCGTGGGGGTGGGGGCTGTTTATTTTCTGTAACAGGAAGCTATGAAATGAGTTAACGTGGCTGTGAGGACTATAAAAATGATGGTGCCGTGACATTTGTCCCTCTGAGCAATCTCCGCTTTAAGATGGTGAATCAGAAAAACGCTCTTGACAACCCTGGCACACACAGATAGCAGCTCTCACTTCACCTCCTCCTCCTCCTCCTCCTCTTCTTATGCCCTCCTCTCCCTTCTCCTTTCTTCTCCTCTCCCCCCCTCTTCTCACCTCCTTTCCTTTCCTTTCCTTTCCTTTCCTTTCCTTTCCTTTCCTTTCCTTTCCTTTCCTTTCCTTTCCTTTCCTTTCTTCTCCTCTCTTCTCTTCTCCTCCCTATTTTTCTCCTTCACCTTCACTCAGTTTCTGCATATAGAGACGTTCTTCAGAGACAGTAGTGAATAGAACAGCCAAACGCAAATGTCAGCGAGGTGTTCTCTTGTCCCCCCCCCCCCCCCCCCCACCTCCCCAATAACCGCCACCTCTTTCTCCTCTTTTTTTTCGTTCTTGTTTTTTCCCCGTATCCAAGCAAGGTCAACAGTCTAAATGCCACCTCAGTAGTTGACAAATCGTCACCTCTCTGTTTGGCAATCAGAGGGGTTTTAGAGGTCTGTGAGCTAGCACTGCTCATTAGTGAAACTTAGATGAGAAATTAATGTGAGGACCTCACAGCCCCCCCTGCCCTGCCACAGGACACAGAGAGAGAGAGAGAGAGAGAGAGAGAGAGAGAGAGAGAGAGAGAGAGAGAGAGAGAGAGAGAGAGAGAGGGGTGCTGGGTGACGGATGGCCAGGTCAGCATGCTTTTCAGAGACGCTTTCAGCGTTACACCCCCCCCCACCCCTTCTCTCTCCTCTCCTGTCTAACTTCGCTATGCATCATGGGAGAGGAAGAGCACCAGGGGACAGCCACTATGCCTGAGGAAAGGTTGTGGCTGTAAGATTGACACCAGTTTAATGGAACCTCCATAATTGAGAATAATATTGTGTAGCTGTCAGGGCTAGAGGTTACAATGTGGTCTCGAGATACATTGATTGTAATACATATATTAAAATTGATTGTATTTCTGTTTGATAACATACATTTGCATTGCAACATATTAGCATAATACTATTTTCTTTTTTTTTTCACCCTCACGTTCCAAATGTGTGTTTAGCTGTTTTCTGGCCGAAAGAGCAGAGAGGCAATGCAAACAGTCATATTCAAAAACCAAACCCTTAGCCCTTCTCTCTGCATGTTTGTGTGACAGCGATAGCAGCACTTAACCTGAAGCTATTGTCTCCGCTGAGAGAGAATGGAGTGACAGCAACTTGCCCCAGGGGCTCCAGTAATGACACACCCTAACCCCGACCTTACACCCCCCCACCCCCAACACACACACACACACACACACACACACCCTCATCTCCCCCCTACGGGCGGAGCCTCATTCTGTCACTCTGCATACCCAGACACTAACGCTCAGCGTTACGATGTGGACAACCCTCAGCTTGTCATTAGTGGTGGATTCAGCATCTCTCTGTTACCTAAGGCCAGGATCATCCTACTGTTGCCTCCATATTCCACATACTGTGTTTACTCTCTCTCTCTCTCTCTCTTTCTCTCTCTGTGTGTATATACACACACACACACACACACACACACACACACACACACATATATATGGGTAGTAATGAGTGTATGTGAGTATGTGGGGGGGGCACTCTACTGTCCCTGAGGACTAACTGGCAGGGTGGTGGCTGAGCAGTAGACCAGTGTGTTTTTTTGGGGGTTTTTTGCTTTGTCCATTAGAATCACTGACTCCCAGTGCCCCCCCCCCCCTCTCTCTCTCACTCTTTCCTCCTTCTGTCTTTTTACTTCTTTTCACTTACATGTTCACACCTTCTGCCATTTTTTCTTTTTTTTCTTTTTTAATCTCTGCTTCTCTATCCATGTATTTCTCTCCTTTCCTTGAAAAGTGCGTGTTTTCCTCCCGTTTCTGTCGTTCTGCGGTAGGTTATCGGTTGGCTTTGTTAACGGAGTCAAAGGACGTAATGGGCTTCGATTCGCAATAGCGCTGTCTCACACATAGCCTGCTCCAATCTAAAGCACTGCGCTTCAGCATTCATCCACAATTCAGCCTGGGAGTGTTTACTGTCTGCCAGTCCTCGAATGTCCATCTACAGGCATAATGCAGGTAGTCAGTCAGAGAAAGACACACTTCTCTGCTTTGAGAGAACTTTGCCCTCCAAAGGTCAAGACCAGTCGGGTTTTACCGCCCAAGAACCCCACTCATCCGCTTTCCACAGGGAAGAAAAAAAAAAGAAAAAGAAACAAGAAAAAAAAAAAAACAGTTTCCTTCGCGACTCAACAACATAACCATTAACGACCATTTAAAAGGAAAACACACACACAAACACACACACACACACACAAAGAAAAAAAAAAAAGAAAAAAAAAACGTCAACTGAAGTAGAATTATGGACCAAAAAAAAAAAAAATAAGCGCTGGAGAAACAATATAGTTATAGTTTAGGTATGTGTTTCACTTTGGCTCTGTGGTTGACTCAGGCCCAGCTCCGTGATACTATACAAGTTCCATTTTTGTTTTTTGGTTTTTTGGTTTTTTTTTTTCTTTTCCTTTTCTTTTTTTTTTTTTTTATGTTCTCTCAAGAGTGCTCGACCTCACCGTTCATTTATGCTCACCAATAAAAGGTAATAACACAAGCCTTTCAATAGGGCAAGGTTGCCAAGTCCTTGAAATGGAGTGAAGAAAAAACACCCAGTGTGAATTATGTTACAGTGGCAACGTTTCAATTCCCAGCGCAATGGAAAATAATTCAATCAGCACCGAAACCCATAAATACACTGTTTGAATGAGACATTTTCTCCTGTGGAATACATAAAAGGCCCCCCTTTTTTATGTAGCAATAAGTAGCATACCAGTGAATTTGTGCATATGTACTTGATCTTTTTTTTTTTTTTGGTATGAGTGAAGGAATTTGGCAGACAGGAGAGTGACATTGCGGTACAACAGAATGCAGAAGACCTGTGTAAGTTGTTGTTTTAAGTAATGCTTTAAGTTTAAGCTTTCATTGTTCTTCGGTAACACGCACACACACACACACACACACACACTAAACACTCCTCTTCTGAGTTCGTCTTCAGGATTTCACAGCGAGTCAGACCAGAGCGAAAAGGTCAAGAATCTTGACTTGTTTAATAAACAATAAAAACATAAGTAGTAAACATGCACGCTACACTTTGTTGAGAAATATTTAACATGAGCCCTGAGTGAGAGCCTTTTTAGTAAAAAAAAAAAAAAAAAAGTCAAGAATATTCTATAGATACCATCTGAAACTGACAGTTTTGTGACCGATCAAACGTTGGCTGTGCCCTCGTCAGGTGTCTGAGCTCATGTATATTAATGAAAGCACATCGTCTGTTACTGTGCTTTAATAATGCATGCAGATAGACCTTGAGTTCAGGCCCATGTCTCCTGGAACTCGCTCTCTATAGAAAATGTGAAAAACCTTTCTGTTGTTATGCGGGTTTTTTCCTTTTTTTTTTTTTAAACTATGTCTCTCTCTTCCTTCTCTCTCTCTCTCTCTCTCTCTCGCTTTCTCTCCACCAATCCCCCCCCCCCCCCCCCCCCCCCCCCCATTTTCACTGCCCAGTATCCCTGCAGAGAGATATTTCCAAGGTTAAATTCTGGCTGCATGCATAGTGAATGTCTGTCAAAACCCCACTCACCTACGCAGAGGCCTCTAGACACCAGCCAATGACTCAAACAAATGCTCACTACACACACACACACACACACATTCACACTCCTGTCCCTCAGCGCTCTGCTGTCAGGCCAGTGATTTCCGTAGGTACTGCGTTTAGAATTGACTGGGCTTCACTATTTATTGCTCTCTGAAGGCCAGATTCCTTCCATCCAGACAAAAGGTCTCTCCCCTAAGCAACAGATCTCTGTTGACAGTCTTCCTTTCCTCGGCAGACGACTGCGGTATGATCCATCCAGGACTTCCGAATCGCCATCCTCCTAGAAATCCCATGACCGAGATTATTGTTTTGTTTTTGTTTTTTTTTTTAAATAGCGGTTTTGTTTAGATGCACAAACGAGCCACAGTGGAAAATCCCCTCCTCAGACGAGTTCCTCGCCGCATCACAGCGATTCACAGAGTTTGTCGCCAAACATTTTCTGTCCGTGGGCTCAGCGGGTTTCCATTTTGGAGTATGCTGTAAATTGGACGTTTGAGAGGACACTGGACTAAGCTAGCTGGTCTAACGCTCCAGCCAAGCATCAGTAGGATCCCAGCGTTCTCTGAAGCAGGGCTTAAATAATCCTAATGACAGCAGGGCGCTTTTGCGTACCGTGGACGCACACGTCTGTTCCAGTCCCCAACGTTCACCAACGCGCTTGTTACGGCGGGATAATTGGAGGCCTTTTCAGCAGTGCAAAACAGGTCAGGTCAGGAAAAATCGTGTCCAACCTTTGTCCTGATTGCTCCCGGGAGATTTATCGACAAAAGCCCCTCGCGCCGTTGTACACTCGGCTCTAATTATGTGTACAAGACACAGGAGACCCAGGGGAAATTAAATGAAATTCCCCACCCTGATGGGCTCTCCGTCCACACCATCCACCCCCCCCCCAGAACACCATACACACACACACAGACACACACACACACACACACACACGCATACACATGTGCACGGACGCACACGCACACACACCCCGTGGGATCAGTTTGGGTTCTTATTAAGACAGCCCCATTATGTGAGTTTATGAGGCCACTGTGTCAAACAGTAAAGAAAATAAATAAATAAAAAAATTAAAAAATAATGCCCATATGCGCTGTGCTTAAAGGTTAGACTACTAGAATGGCTCGAATTCAATTTTTGAATTGCATGCAAATCTGGCAATCTCTTTTTTTTTAACGGCTTAAATGAGGCCCATTTTCTCTCTCTCTCTCTCTCTCTCTCTCTTTTTTTTTCTTTTTTCTTTTTCGCTTTCTTTGCCTGATGCAACAGCGTTGTAAACCGTTTCTCTCTCTGCACTGTTTTTAAGGTGTACTTAAGCACCTTAGCTCTAATCCCTCATGTCGCAGAAACAGGACAAGAATTGATTGTGTCACAATAGTGCAAATGAGAGAGATAACTGGATTTGCTCAGGATAGATTACCAAGGCTAAGTGACTCCACAGAAATTTATTGAGATGAATGAATCAAGAGCAATGGATTTTTTTTTTTTTCCATTTAGTTAACAGACTTAATAAATCAAATTGTTAGTGTTTTGCCTGTTAAGGTTTTTTTTGTTTTTTTTTTGTTTTTTATTGAAGGGGTGGGGTGGAAACGTCAAATATAACTAACATTTAAGAGGTAATTTAATGTGCAGACTGACCTTATGAGTGTAGCGTGCTCAACAGGGGACATCATGTTAAAACCCGGATTTTTTTTTTTTGTCTCTTAATTGAATCTTTTCTGAATTAATAGCTTATTTGGGAAAGAGGAAAAAAAAAAAAAAGTCTCACTGACAGCGGCCTGTAATGTGTTCCTTTTAATTTGATCCCGTGGATTTTTCCTGTTTTGGGCCCCACGAGCATGTGGGGTGGGTTGATCCCAGAAGCGGAGTCTCGGATCAATCCCGACGCCTTTAATTATTCAGCATCTGTGGTATCACAAAGGTCCTTCATGGACCGTTCTGGAGGAGTCTGTTTTCTTTAAAGCTTAAAGCCTTTTAAAGGCCGATCTTTTCGAATTTGTAAAAGCTTTTTTTTTTTTCTTTTCTGAGAGAGAGAGAGAGAAGCCTCGCTTTCACCGAGACCGAAGACGCGTCTTTATTTCCTACACACGTAAAACGATGAATAAACATCGCTTCCACACAACCGAGCTTCCCACAGAGGTACACAACAACAGCAAGCGTTTGAAGTTAAAGGCAATTTCCAGCGCCAGCAGAGATTGCTTTTTTTGAATCGTTCAGTACGACAAAGGAAAGCAAAAGTGTGTGCGTGGGTAATTAGCGGAGGGCTTTCTGTTTTTCCGCGGCTAGGCAAATACAGGATGTGTGCCTGATGCTTCTGCTAACAGCATTTAATTACACGCCGCTATTTGTTCGCATTAAAGACAGGCAGGCCCAGAAAGACTCCAGATCCTCTATCTCTCTCTCTCTCTTACTCAACCTGCTCCAAATGAAATGCAACAATGTGATACCTTGTGTATACCGACGTCCCATGGAGCCTCTCCCAGTGGTCTGCTAAACACAGAAGGATGTTAGTCGAGTTTGAACAATCACTGTAGATACTGAGTAGAGGAATTACCATGCTCTGAACAGCACAATGAATCACATGAGGATTATCATGAATGTTTTTTAAGGCGGGGAAAAAAAAAATCATCGTGTTTGTTGAACTGCAAGTGACTGTAATTTATGCAACCAGGCAATAAGCTACATGTCACATAATACGAGAGAGGATGAATGTAGAGTAGCACAGCATCTTATTACAGTAGATGTTATGTATAGCATCAGAGGTGTTGCCTTGACAGCCAGGAAAAACGGAACACACTGTTATCCCAGAAGGCCATTTTCTGTCTATGAAACCTCAAATGGCTGTCATATCTTCTTTACCCTCTGTCTGTTTGTTTATCTTTATGTTTCTTTGTGCATGTACCTCACACACACACACTTGTACACACTGGCACACATGCATATACAGAGTCATATACATCCACACACACACAGTCATAACAATGTGCACGCGCACACACACACACACACACACACACACACACACACACGCACACACTGGCAGCAGTCTAAATAACAAAGGCAGTGATGTGCCCTTTGGTGGTGAGATAGCTCATTACCTATGAGCGACCTTCCATCTGCACTCATGGCAGCTTGGGGAGCCATTACGATTATGATGGAAATCTCACAAGCCATTACTGGGATGCAGCGGAGGGCTGGGTGCAGACACGCTAATGGACTCATTTGTAATTGGGAGAGAGGGAAATGACTGAGTCTGCTAGCAGCAGCTTTGTTTGATGGAGTATGGAGGGAAAGTGCGCATGCCACGTTTGACAAATGAATTTTTGGCGTTCTTTTTCAGCTTTGTGGGGGTGGGGGGGGGGGGCAGCAATGTTATCTTGTCTCCCACTCGTGGCAACACCCCCCCCCCCCCCCCCAAACCTCTTCCTCTCCTTGTTGTGGTTCTTTAACTAGCCTGGAGATGCCCCTCCTGCATGTGCACTGAGGTGGTTTGGGGAAAGCAGAGAGACCCCCCCCAGAGACTTTGAGGATATCCAGAGAGAGCTGTTAACAGATAAATCTGTGAAGAGAACAAATTGCATTGGAATCAAGAGAGAAGAAAGACAGAGCCCGTTATGATCAAGGGTACTGCTTTCTCATTGCTCCTACTGTTACATCTCTAACAGACCCAACATAACAGACTTAAAATTCACTTATTCCCCACCGCTGCAACCTACTAGCAAATGCAGGCACCAAGGGGAGGCGTTAGTCATACTATTTAGGTTTTGAAGAGATACTGTTTTTTGCTTCTAAATAATCTGGCTTCAATGGACTTTTTATGTTGAAGTTCTCTTTTTTTTTAACAAGTAGACCACACACAGTTCTCTCTGGTCTGCAGTCAGTTACACCCCGCAGCCGGTTGTTTTCTACGTAATCTCGTTCATCTTGTTTGGTTACACACTTTACACAGTTTTCACGACCAGAGTCTGGGAAACCAACAGCGGCGGTTTGTTTCATGTGCATAATTAGGTGTAATTGACTTAAGATTTTTTTGTTGTTGTTGTTGTTGTTGTTGTATGCTCCCTCATATTTTGTGGTCTGCTGCGTATTTGCAGCGTATTCTCTTTAATGGGTTTGAAGGTGCTTGGCCAGGAAGAGAGTTTCAAAGCACGTAAGGGAAGTGTTCAGAAATGTGCTAGTGGAGAGAGATCGCTGGGATAATATCTACCCTGTAAGTGAATCGGCAATTAATTTTCACTCAGACATATCCCCGTTTTAAAGACCACGACTTAAAGGGTAACCGCTTAAAAGAAACTTAGCAACTCATTACCACGCATTTTGAAACGGGTCGATTCACTTTAAAACACAGAAAAAAAAAAAAAACATATCGATAAATTCCAGCTTTTGTGTTGGTGCTAAAATACTGGAAATGGAAGCTTATCAATGTGTAATAAGTGTAAATGCAGTTTGGTGTCTGAACAGTGAAGCAGAAAAGAGCGTGCATTAATATGGATGTTTGCACAGAGAGAGAGAGAGAGCGGCAGAGAGAGGGAGGACAAGGTGTTGGTGTGAGTGATTTATACATTCATTTGTGAGCTTGTTTAGGAACATGAGTTGCATTATTCATGGCCAATTCTTCCCCACCCTACCAACCCCCTCCTTTTATCTCTCTCTCTCTCTCTCTCTCTCTCTCTCTTTCTATCCCTCGTTCTCACTCTCGGGTTTCAGGCGAGTAAAGGTCACATGATGGTTTTTTTTTTTTAAAGAGGCCAGACACCGTCACCGCCCGTCACACAGCAGTTCATCCTGCCAAAGCGGAGCCCGGACGCAGCCGGGAACAGGTGTGGCCCCCTGCATTATTATTATTCAATTAGGTTTGTTAACGGTAAACATTTCGGAACGCTCCAGCGCTCAGAAGTGGAGGGTAATTGGCAACCAAACGTCAGACGTCTCTAGTCGGCCCTTTCTATTATTCATTTCCGCTTTCAGGACCGCAGCTGCCACCAGGTGAAGCTGCAGCTACGGCATGTGTGCATGATTAGTCATTTCTCTGATCAAAGCCTCACAGGTAGATCAGCATGTCAGGGCGACCTCAGCAGACACACACACACACACACACACACTCACAAACACACACAGCGCCGTCACAAAGACGTACTCACACAAACACGCAAACAGATGGGACGCAGAATCAGAATCTCCTAACGAAACGCATCGGACGCATCGGGTTTCTGTCATTCATCGGTTACTTTCATTACGGAGATATCTATTTAAGTACGTCTCTCAGCGAGTGACTGTGTCAGTCTGATAACGACTGATCCCATGGCATGGAGCAGAAACAACTGACTGATATGATGTCACCCATGGACCCGTGGACGTAAAAAAACGAATGATGGAGAGTAGGGGAGCGCGCCTGTTGAAGCGAACGGCCATCCTTGAGCCCTCATTGGCTCAGTGTGGTCCTGAATTGTCTGATGATAGTAGATGGTGCTAGTGGAGTTACATTCACACCTGCCTCTCCCCGGAGGTTCACACCGAAGCATCTGCCCACACGGTGTTCTCAGCTCACTTCACCGGCAACACTAGCACTTTCCAAGAGAAGATATGTCTCTCTTTTTTGGCCTTCTACTGTCTCTCCTTATCTATCCCTCTTTCTCTCTCTGTTTTCAGTTTGTGTTCTCTCTCTCTCTGTCTCTCTCTCTCTGTCTCTCTCTCTGTCTCTCTGGGGAGTGTGGCATCAGCCTACAGGAGGAGAAGCATACGTCTGCTGTTGTGGATGGCACATTGACAGGCTCAGTCTTATCGTCTCTGCCGCCTTTTTTTTTTTTTTTTTTCTTCTTTCTTTTTTTTTTTTTCCCGCTCACAGCGTGATTATCCGTGACAGGTTGAAGCGTTGATAAAAGAGCCGACATTAAAGAAAACAGAGGATCCGCGCGCAGTCAATGCTCAGCCCTCCGCCCGCCGCCCCCCCCCCCCCCCCCCCCTCCACCCCCACCATACGCATGTCAAAGCTGTCGAGGAGGGAAGTGACATCACAAGATTCCGCCTGCAGTCTTGAGGCTCATCCTGTCAGAAGCAAGCTGTCTTGTGGCAGGCGCCCCTTAGGCAAGCTATGATCCCACATTGCACCCTTTTCATATCAAGCATCTCTCTTCTTCTTCTTCTTCGTCATCTTCTCCTTCTTCTTCCTCTTCTTCTTCTCCTTCAGTTTCTTCTTGTGCTTCTTCTTTTGGTTCTCCCCCAAATTAAGTGTTCCTCCGCTTTTCTCAGCTGACGGTGTCATTTGTTCGATTGTTGGGGGGAAAAAAGAGTTCTGGGGGGGGGGGGTTGCTTCGTTTTGCAGATTGGCAGCGTAGATCTTGGCATGGTCTATGCCAAACTGTTGTGATTTAGAAAACTTGGCGGAGTTTCTAAAGCAGTCGCATAACTTCACAATCTCATCCCAAAAAAAAAAAAAAAAAAACGTAGAGTGTTGATGGAGGAAAAAAAAAACAAAACCCATTAACAGCACTTAATTAAAGTATACAAGAGAGTGGATAGAGCTCCACCGCCATATGTCCTCTTTTTGCCAGAAAAATACAGGGGTAGTTAAACATGAAATTGTCCGTGTGCGTGTGTGTATTTGTTTATGATTGCATATCTGCCCATTTTTGGAACTGTCTGAATGTGTTTTGCTTTTCTGAATGTGCATATATGCATGCATTCCATCTGAATGGTTTTTCTGAGTGTGTGTGTGTGTGTGTGTGTGTGTGTGTGTGTGTGGGCAAATGTCTATTCTTATATCTAATATACATATACTGCTCCCCCCCCCCCCCGCCTCATTGCACCCACAGTAGAGGGGGGAGGTGGTGTAGAAGATTGACACCCCTCCCGCTGGTTAACAGAACCACACTGTGCTGGAGCTGGCAGACTATACACACCAGCAGCAGAAAGGCCTGGCTCATGTTCAGTTCATTTGGACGGAGATGGAGAATTTGAACGAAGCACGCTTTTGATTCTCTTTTCATCTATTTGAACTGATATGCTGTGATTAAGAGCTCCATGTCTGATTTTTTTCCCCTCTCTCTCTCTCTCTCTCTCTCTCTCTCTCTCCCCCTCTCTGTGTCTTTCTATCTCCTCCAAGTGAGCGGGTGAAGGAGGGAATCTTATGCCAAAATATGTGAATAATTAGAGTTGAGGCGTGGGCTGTGCCAGAGCGAGTGGAAGCATTCGCTCTCCTTATTAGATTCACTAAAGCCCTGTTGTAAATCATGGTTGCCAACGACTGCTGCCCCAGTCAGGCCGAAGTCCAGGACTTGTTCTGGAAGCTTCCATTGCCAAACAAGTCGGTTAAAAGCGTTGAGTGTCACTAAGAACGAAATGACATAAAAACGCTGTCTGTTGTTGTTTTTACGCCAGTTTGTTCCTGTAAGCAGTTTATTAAAGCACACCTTTGGGACTTTGCCTTTTCTCAGACGAAATCATAATAAAAAGAAAAATGATCCGCGTTACGATATCAAAGTTTGGAGAAATTGGTTTGTTGCACAGCTGGTTTTGATTTCTTTTAATTTGAAACGTGTTTCAAAACAATTGAGTGATGATTACTGCAGCGCTTTCAGACTTGGGTTATATTGATTCGCATCAGGGCACTCTTTTTTTTATTCTTTCTTTTTTTTTTTTCCTTTCTTTTTTTGGCTTTGTGTAATAGAGTCTCATTAGAGCAGCACTTGTTCGACTCAAGTGTGAAGAGTGTGGCAGGTCATCACCAAGGTGATTATTGCCTATAAGTCTTAGGTTTTGGAGTGAGTCCAAGCCTGGGTTTTACTCTATTGTTCATTTTTGCGAATGACATTATGGACAGAGCAAGAAAAGGAGGGAGAGCATGTCAGGGGTGACTTTTCGGCGAGAAGAAAAAGAAGAAAGTAGTCTGTCTTCAATGCCTCAGGAAGTCCAATCAGTCCCACCATTCAGTACATTGTCATAGAGCGAGAGCCAGAAATCAGAACACATTGTTCCTGCGTGGAGATAATGGGGACTTCAGTAGCAATGACAAGTTCTCTTTATATTTCCCATGATGACAAAGCAGGCCAATCTCTCTCTCTCACTCTCTCTCTCTCTCTCTCTCTCTCTCTCTCTCTCTCTCTCTCTCTCCCTCTCCCCCTGAGATAAGCTTTCAAGGCTACTTACAGTCTTCACACGCCTTTGGATTTTTTTGAGCTCAACACGGAACTTTGTTTTGGACTGTTCATCTCTACTTCGTTGGCACAGGTGACATGGTGGGCATCTCGGAAGGATCAGGGGCCGTTAGAGCAGTGAGAGAACTGTGCAGTTCTGGAAGGTTCTGCGCAAACCCTTAATCCACATGCCACCACCAGTGTTCTCTCTCTCTCTCTCTCTCTCTCTCTCTCTCTCTGTCTCCTTTAAGTAAATGCAGTAGTGTAGCGGGCCGAAGATGGATGAGGATGATGAGGCTCAGTCGGAGAGCGATGGGAGGAGGAAGAGGGGAAGGGTGGGGGCATGGGGTGGGGGTGGGGGGCGTTTCAGTGGAGCTTGGGGAGAAGATGTATGGCCTCCAGTCTGCGAGGCAGTGGAAAACAGTGGTCCAGACTAATGATCTGCAGCCTGATCGTTATGGCCCCCACAGAACGGATCGGCACGAGGTGCCGTCCCCGGGAAATCAATTCGATGGAGGCGCGTGAGTCCTGGCTGTAAATCATGGAAGTGCGGCGGCAGGCAACGGCAGGATGAAAGAGGAAGGGAGGGTTTTTCTGGAAAGGGGGGGGGGGTTCTCTAGTTCAGTAGGGGAGTAGAAGAACGCTCTTTTGATCATAAAATCCCGTAGGCTGAGTGAATCTTGGTCCCCCCCACCACCACCCCCACCCCCCCAGAAAGCGGCCAATGATGCGGCTGTTACAGCTCCATGACTCTCTCTCTTTCACCCTGTCCCACTCAGTCGGCTCCATCAGAGGCGACGGCAGTTTTGGGAGAAGGCTCTGAAATTGATTAATCTCCCCTAGCAGGGTTCCATCAATCCTAATACAGTTATAATGAAATGGTTTGGGTGTGTGTGTGTGTGGGGGGGGGGGGGGGGGGGTTCATAAGTCACTTTTGAAACATATCATGATAAAAAAGGCATTGATCAAAGGAAGTGGAATGATGACAAATGCTAGCGCTCGGCAGGAAAATAGAGTCAGCAGCTGAGAAGTAGAATGATGGCGTTTGTGTGGAATTCTGTTAGATTTCGAAGCTCTTTCAGCACGAGCCAAATGAAATGAGATCTCGCTACAAATCTGTCATCTGTCAATTTAGTCCCATTTGTTATGAGTTTGGATTAATTCTCTAGTTTGCAACACTAACAGATGCCATTGTTGTTTTATTTTTATTTATTTTTTTTGCTGTTGTTTTTTGTTTTTTTGGTTTTTTTGTCTTGTTATTCTCTTGATTTTCTTTTTGTTTGTTTGGTTGGTTGGTTGGTTTTTGTTTTTTGGGGCTTTTTTGGGGGGATTTTTTTGGTTTTTGTCTTTGGATGAGATTTAAAGCTTGTTTCCTCGCCCTTTTTTAACATATGCACACAGTAAAGATATGACTGTTAGCCAAGACGCGGCTAAATGGAGCTTTCTTCTGTTTCTAAGCCTTGGCAGAGGTTGTGTTGACCGTATTGGCTGAGGCGATAACAAATGAAAGCATCCCTCTTTTTTTTTTTTTTTTTTCCCTCCCTTTCCTCCCCTCCTCTTCTCACTTCATTATGCAGGCAGGCAGGCAGGCAGGCAGTTTGCTGACGGTATCTGACAAAATGTGCTATCTGCTCATCCCAGCTGCAGTTCCTCTATCTCCCTGATCACTGTCGGCTTAACCCTGCTGCAGCGAGCCGCAGGCCTGGAGCAGCACGGAGGAAATTAGCCGGCTATCTGGAAAAGGCCGCCATATTCTCCCGTCACTGTCGGCTGTGTCTGTAGGAGAGAGTGGCTCATGTGTGAGACTCTAGCATGGCTCTAGTGGACCCTTTAAATGCAGCCAAAAGCCCCCTCCCCAAAAAAAACAAAAAACAAAACAACAAAACAAACCAAAAAAAAGAACATAAACCACGTAGGTTTAGCGTCAGCATTTCCTTAGCATTATAGCATTTATTTCCCGCTTCAGTATATAAACTTTTGCTCCTTTAGAGTGGTTATGAACATGTTTAATATTAATATTAACATCAGAATATTGAACACTGCGTCTGAGTCAGATGAAATAGTCCATTGGCAGTGGCCTTGGTGCATCTTAGCGCTAACGCGCAACAAAGGGAGCGGCTTACACAGTTTTTACCAGTGTTTGGCTCTGGGTGAGAAAAACCATTGTCCTCCTATTAAATATGTGTCTAAGCTTAGATTTCTGGATGGTCTCTGGAGATTTTGTGCAAGCTCCAAATTAACTTAAGTTGAAAAAACACACATGTACACACAGACACACAGACACACACACACACACACACACACACACACACACGCACGCACACATACTCGCATACACAAACAAACAGGCAAACGGCTTAACTGATGTGCTACAGAAAAGCTGGGAGTCTGAAGACTGTTGCTTAGATCATCTGTAGCTTAATTTGATATTTTGCTTATTTACCTGGGTTAATCGTTGACATCATTTTCCACGGCATAGCAAATGTGATTGTGGATTGTGTTGACAAAGAGGTTCTCGCCCTCTGACACAAGGAGCTTTCTCTGTTTAACCTCTGTCTACACTGCAAAGAATAACCACAGACTTTATCTCTCAGACAAACAGAGGTGTTTGTTGTTTTGAGTTATTTCTGTCTTTTTCCTCTCCAGAGAAAAAGAAAGTAAGCTCACTCATTTCGCTACGGTTTTATTCTGTTAAATGCTGTTGAGTATCGTCCCATTGTGAACTAATGCTATTGTACTAAAATGTTCAGAAAAAAACTCAAAATGGTTTGTCTAACCTGCATCTCCACAATGGAAACAGCTTAAGAAAAGAAAAGAAAAGAAGAGAAAGTGTCTCAGGCAGTCTTTGTTAAACACTTTGTACTGATGATCTTTTATGTGACTGCAAACTGTCATTATAAAAATGCTTCACGCGGCCTACGAGTTGAATCATTTCAAACACGCAGCATCGAATCCATAACTGAGCGTTTACATGGTAGTTATTTTCAGGCAAATCATATGGAAAAAGTGTTTGTTTTTTTTTTTCTTTCTTTCTTTTTTCTTAGATGTAATTCAGTATAATTGCCTTTCCTCTTGTGGTCAGGTGTTTGAAGTCTCTGTGGTATAAGTCCCTTTTTTTTTTTATTGTCCTCTGTCTGTCTGCTTTTTGATTCACGCATTCCCAGAGGCATTTTTTTTTTTTTTTTTCGAAAAAGCTGTCGATTGTTAGTGACAATCAGACGTTCGGGCTCTTTTAAAGGTTTGATTTCATCGCCGGTCTGTCACTTATTATTCCTGCCCAGCCAGCGTCTGTTCCACAGGGGGAGACCACGGCCTGATCAAGCACTCCTTCTTCTTAGGAGCAGCCGGGGGAGCGAACGCTTTTTTTTTTTTTTTTTTTCCTTACACCTCCTTTCCGCCGTTATGTCTAAATCCTCTATACAAATCGCAGTATTTCTGGGCTCCCAGTGGGGCCCATTACAGCCTGTGGGGCATTAAAGATCATTAATAGTGCTGTCAGATAAAGAGAGGGAGAGAGGAGAGGGAGAGGGAGGGAGAGAGAGAGAGAGAGAGAGAGGAGTGGGGAGGTGGAGGAGGAGGAGGAGGAGGGAGCAGCAGTGAGTTGCTTAGCTGCTCATAAATGGAAAATTAATACATCTGCTTCATTAATGCTGTCTCGTGTTTGATGTTTGTTCGCTGGCAACTTTAATGATGTAGGTTTGAGCCAACGGGGCGCTTGACTAAATTTGATTCCTCCAATTAAGTAGTCAGAGTTCTTTTCTTTCGGGAGGAAAAGGAAAAGCCGAGAGAGAGAGAGAGAGAGAGAGAGAGAGAGAGAGAGAGAAAGAAATAGGGGGAAGAAAAGTCCCCCTAATTACGGACTCCAAACCTACAGTTATAAGTCTCTGTGCTTCTTTCTTTTACAAATCCATCCCAGGGCTCGTAAGCTTTCTCTCTTTACGTTTATTCTTTTTTGTTCCTCTTTTCTTTTTTTTTTCTTTTCTTTTTTTTCGTTTTTTGGCGGTGCTTGATTGCCGTGACACGTTCATCATACTTGGCCTTCGGGATGTTGTTTACTGATCGCTAATCAAGGGGAAATATTTTAATCAGAGCCTGTGACTGTCTTAATCACTAACATTAGTCAACCATGTATGTTAATTGCTGTGTAGAGAAAGGTGATGACAGTCAATCTTAAGTGCAAATGATGAAATTACTGCTATCAACGCTCCAGACATGAGCAAATGTATACTAATAAGCACTTTGGATATGAGGCGTGTAGAAAACACGAAAGGCGTTCGTGTGTGTCTCCTTTGTTTCAAATGTGTTTTGACAGGGCAGCTAGTAATGAACGCTGCCGTCGCAAAAAAAGAAAGAAAAAAAAAGCGGCATAATGCTTCATTGATTTTTCTTTTTCTCTCAGATCTGCTGTTGCCACTCGTTTAAACATTTTATTACATGCAGTAATGGATATTGTTTTCCTCACAGATGGGGGTTGGGTTCAGTTTGATGTGCTTTGGTCTTGTTCTGTGTCTAAGGCGGTTCGCACAGTGAACCTGGGCCTAAAGGAGATCAGTGGTTAGAGTCGTTTCTGACATAGGGGAATGCATGGATGTGGAGGCTTTCTCTCTCTCTCTCTCTCTCTCTCTCTCTCTGCCTCTCTCTTTTTCTCTCTGCCTCTGTCTTTCTCTCTCTCTCTCTCTCTCTCTTCCCCAACATGCATTATGTACTGAGCTCTAACAGAATTCTTTAGCAGACCAGCTTACTGGAATTATTCATCTTCAGAAGAACTGATTTCTAGCCTGCAAGACCCAGGCTGTCTTCTTTCACCTTCATTCCTTCCTTTTTCTTTCTCTCTGTTTCTCTCTCTCTCTCTCTCTGTCCCCGTGATGAGGGTTTCCTCAGTCATTAGTGTATTGCTTCATGCATTTTTGATTAGCTTTATAATGGTACAGACTGAATGAATGAGCTCGAGTGCATGAGGAGACGCGATAGTTTTGCTACTCGACCACTCGGACCAGTCCACTTTACCCCACTGAACACTGGACCCTTCTTCCAACACCACTTTTTACCTGCAGTATATAGTGCCAGCCCATTTGGGCAAACGCTTTCAC